>NC_068417.1:12886758-13168863 GCF_023724105.1 Carassius gibelio | reverse complement strand
AAAGTCTTACTATAAAAATACAACAAAACATTTTCTTACGACCTTACGTGAATTATTGAGACAAAAATGCATCATGAAGAAGAAAAGCACCTGCTATTAGTAGCATTGGTGCTAACGTTAGCATCAAGCTACATCTGACAATTTATGAAATTATTAGTACACTTTTACTAAAAACTCACTTTAAACCCCGATCGAGTGTTTATAATAACTTCCTTTAGCGATCAGGGGTGGAATTTGGTCGTTTACTGTTGTAAAAATATGTTATTTGTAGCCTTTTTCATCGCTGCACAAGTTAGCATTTCCGATGTACATTTTCGATTTTTTTTATAAAAACGCCCCAGATCTCAAGAAATTCTCATACCAAGCTTTACTATCGTAATCGCGGGTTTATTGTTCGGATATTTTGTGTGTACAGAGGTGTTTCAGTGTTGTTTTGGCCAGATAACTACCAGGAAGTGTGCAGGAAGCATGTGACACGATGGGGCGGTTTCCAGATATTACACTCTGCCGCGTTTCCACCGAAATTACCCGGAACATTTTTACCAGGAACTTTTTTCCCCCCAGACCTGTTGCTTTCTGCGTTTCCACCACGGTGTAAAGTACCGGGTAGATTAGGCAAATGACTGGTGACGTAGGTCTGCGCGCGTTTCTCAATACAAAGTACCTCTGATTAAAAAAAAAAAAAAAAAAAGTACGCTGATTTTGGACGTGCATCCTCGGTAGTTAGTTCAGACTTTGTGCATTCGACTGGGGAGTGTGATGTCTGCAACTACGCAAGTCCGGTACATCTATAAACAGCAGCGTAACTATATACTATATATATATATATATATATATATATATATATATATATATATATGATACTTGATAACTTCAGTCAGCTCGTCTTGGCTACTGCAATTTTCCTTACTGTATATTTACAATAAAACGAAATATGATATCAAATACCACTGCCTCCTTTCGTTTTCATTTAAGCATAATAACAACTGCAGAAATGTACTTAGGTCAGGGAAATGTGTATATGCAGCCATTACAATGAAATAAATATTATATAGACTTGCCTTTTTTATTTTCATTTTAACATATAGATAAATTGAATACAGACCAAAGAAAACCTGTTAGATTTACCCCGCAGCTGAATTATATGTTATGTTTAACCACTAAAGACACATCAGAGCCAGCGGCACATATCAGAAGGTCTATCCCAGGAGAGGCTGCTCTCGGCGGATACATGAGGACTGAGCTCCCGCTGATTGAGTGGAGCTCACCGTCTACGAGATCGGCGAAACACATTTTTAAATAGGCGCTGTCTTTATAAATAAACAACATATTTGAGTTTCAAACAACTACATTCTCGCCTGAAATACTTTTAAAATTACATTTCATGACACAATAACAGTAATATTTGAAAATTATCCGAATAAATGGTGTTTGAACTCAACCAATGCTGCGTGAACTCAGATCGCTTTGGCTACTGCAATTTTCCCCTCAGTATATTTACAATAAAACGAAATAGGATATAAAATACCACTGCCTCCTTTCATTTTCATTTAAACATAATAACAGCTGCAGAAATGTACTTAGTTCAGGGATAAGTGTAACGTACAGTCATTACAATGAAATAAATATTATATAGACTTGCCTTTTTATTTTCATTTTTACATATAGATAAATAAATTGAATACAGACCAAAGAAAACCTGTTAGATTTACCCCGCAGCTGAATTATATGTTATGTTTAACCACTAAAGACACATCAGAGCCAGCGGCGCATATCAGAAGGTCTAGCCGATTTGAGGCTGCTCTCTGCGGATACATGAGGACTGAGCTCCCGCTGATCGAGTGGAGCTCACCGTCTACGAGATCGGTGAAACACATTTTTAAATAGGCGCTGTCTTTATAAATAAACAGATTTGAGTTTCAAACAACTACATTCTCGCCTGAAATACTTTTAAAATTACATTTCATGACACAATAACAGTAATATTTTGAAAATGTTGATCCGAATAAATGGTGGTTGAACTCAACCAATGCTGCGTGAACTCAACCAATCAGCATGTTTAGCGCCAAAGTCCCGCCCCCGAAAGTTCCGGAACTTTAAAAAAGTACCACCTCGCCAGCAGGGACTTTCTGGGGGGCATTTTTTTACCCGGAACTTTTATTTAGTTCCTGGTTCCTGCGGTGGAAACACACCAAGTACCGGACCAAGTCCCTAGTTCCTGAGTAAAGTTCCTGCGGTGGAAACGCGGCTTCAGATTGACTTTTGGGAAGGCCCAATCAGAGTCTGAGCCACACAGCACGAGCTGCCGGCACAGCAAACACATACACAGATCGCTGGGAGAGGCTGTTTATCATCTGATCGCGTAAATCCGTGGAAAATGAATATAAATGACGATTCTGTCTGAAGAAATATGAAGTAAACATCAGTAAATATATCCATATATCTCCGCAGATATGCATCTTTGGTCTATAAATCCTTATTGACGCTGTTCAGTGAGTCTATGTGAACACAAATAAACCGCTTTTGACGTGACTGAATATGAGTGAGTTGTGAATTTCTATTCAAAATGTGGCATAATACGGATTTATTATTTTGCACTCCTGACATAAATCACTAAATATCTGTCACTGCAACAATGTTTTATCAAAAACATGGTCAAATATCGAAGCTAGAGTCTTTAAACTTTCTATTGATGCACAGTTTGTCCAGATGAAGTAAGACAGTGATGTTTAATGTGCTGTGAAAGTGAAACAATAATAAACTGGGGCCGTCAGCAATGTTTGCACGTAAAGGGGTTAAACAGGACAATAACTGTTTTTGTATTAAGAGAAAACACATCTGCAGCGTGTTCTCAACATGAGAGCTTGCTGCAATAAATAATTATTTTTAAGTGAAGTTTGCCAATAAATTTTCAGAGATGATAGACAAGATGTTATAAAATAATTATTGAATGAAACCCTAATCCCCCCCCCCCCCAAAAAAAACACCATACACTCTATTTTTCCAATTTCCTGAAAACGTCTCAGTGTGACATCCAGAGAGTTTTTATAGATCTCTTCACATTTTAATTTTCTGTAATTGTCAAAGGAAAGTCCCTGCAAGTTTATGTCATCTGTTAACAAATACTTTATCCAAAACAACAAAAGAAGAACATCTGCAGTTTGTTATAATTCATGTAATAAGTACTTTTTAGTTTGTGTGTGTATTATTTTTAAACAGTAAGTGAAAGTTGTGCAAAATACCTTATGCTTCATGAATATTTTTTTTATAAGTGGTTTGCATTTAAATCACAAATAAATGTCTTATCTACATTTATACTTTGTGATTTATTAAAATGATGAAAATAGCTAAAAAGCCCATTTATCAGAAACAAAGAATCAGTTGAGCTGAAGCAGATGAATCAATGTTTGTAGCATCAAAACAAGGACAGAAAGACACTGTTCATAGCTTTTAGTTTGACAGAAGTTGACAAAGAAAAGAGCTGTAATAACTTTAAAAGCAGCTGCTGTTGTGGATTCTTGAAGTTCAAATCTTCATTTTCTGTTTAAGAAATGACTTTTTGATGATTCTGTATGTAAACTTGTACATGTGAAGTAAACTTTATTTGTTGTTTTTCCTCTTCAGACTAAAGCATTTACTGCTCTGATTTATATTTGAGATATTACTATTCTATTAAATCCTTATAGAAAAAAAATAAATAAATAGGAAAAAAACACTTCCAGAACGAAGGCTACTGAAACTGTTCCTATTGCACTTATATTGTCTCGTAATAAACTTTACACTTGGTTTTTAAATAAACTGTTTAATGCTGCAAATGTTTTTATTCAACCATAATTTAAGTCTGAATCTGAATTTTGATGAATTCAGATTATTTTATTATGACATTCCTGCAGTAATAATATAGGCCTTTGTATGATTCAGAGATGTATATCAGTTCGGTCGGTAAATATTCAGTTTCAGTTTAACTCTAGGATGATTTATTAGTGTGACAAATATTACATTTGTATTTTCATGGTTTCTGCAAACAATTGTAATGAAAATAGCAACATTACATAAGTTAATTAAAAATATATATTAACGTTAAATAACAAAGAAATGTACCGTGCATACTTGTATAGTATTAAATTAGAAAATGAAATGGGGGTGTGACGAGACACTTATCCCACGAGACAGACAAGATATGAGACTGGGTTCCCGAGACGAGACAACACAAAATGCCCCAAAAATGTAGGTGCATTTTGAAATCAACTTGTACTTTGTCAAATTAAACTTTCATTTTAATAAATTATATCCAGTAATAAACAACAATTAAACCAAAGCTGCATGATTATCTTATGATTCTGAACAAAAAGATATTAGAAAACTAAACAAAATGGCGAGTGAATGGAGTCAGTGGCTGTGTCCAAATTCGAATTTGTTTGCTGTTAAATGTTTTTTGAGTTTATTATCTGACACAACAGAGTAATGAGCTTTTGCTGAATGATTTAAAATTTTGACCTTTAATATTTTAGGCTTCTTTGAAAATAATGATCTGAAGATTCATAATAGAAAGCTGTCTGAGTGACTTATGTTTATCTCTTCCATATTATTTTTTATATTCTCTCAGTTCATTTGTTGCTCATTTCATCGGTCACTGTCAAATCTTATTTTATTATGTGGTGTCTTGTCTTTACAAGTAAATTAAAATAAGGGAAAGTCTCCATTTCAGGGTATGCCTTTGGTTTCAATTCCTGGTTTGTATTCCTAGTACAGTATAATATGCCTATTGTATGTATTGATCATGCTATCAGTCAGTCACATGGGCAGACTGTGTGTGATGCTGTTAATAAATATAGTAAATAAATATATACACAGACATTATATAGATTGTTACGGTAAAACTGGTATCAACCACTGCTATAAATATAAAGAAAAAACCTACTCTTAAGATATTATTATAATAAATAATGTTTTATATTATATAATTTAATATACAACATTATTTTAAATGTTTTCATAGTGAGAACAAACTATTTAAAGTAACATGGTGAACCTATTGGGTGAAATATGGTAACACGCGTTGTGGTTTAATAATACATAATTATTTCTGGTAAAGTAAAGATTTAAAAAAAAAAAAAAAAAAAAAAAAACTTTTTATTTAGCGTAGGCCTTTGTTTTGCCTGAGCAAATAAGTAGCAGCAGCAAAACACATTACAGGCATAATTTACGCGGAAATGTGACCGATCCATCTAGTGGTCAAATGATAATAGTTCACATCTGTAGCATTTGTAGTAGCCTAGATAAAATAATAACACTTGCATGATGCAGTGTAAGTTATCTTGAACTAGTAGAACATTTGAGATGGAAATTCAGAAGGTTATTATAATAGAGGCGCATTAAGAGAAAACATGCATGTTTGTTGTATCAAACAAGTGGCACGTTTGAATACATTTCACTGGCAGTCTAGTGTACGATTATCAACGGATAGGGACGCATCGGACGTTTACCAAAAGTTTTTATTTTCATGAACTGTGACTCATTTGATCCACTAGTTTGTATAAAATAATGAATGTTTTTATTGAACCACTCGTAGGGTGCCGCCTTGTTCGCGTGACGTCATACGCACAACGTCTTCGTCATATGGACTTCCGCGTGAGGGTGAGCTCTTTTGACAAAAAAAAAAAAAAAAAAAACTAAACAAAAAACCGTTGGGACACAGACTCAATACGACATTCAGCTGTTTTGTTTCCTGATAAATGGATCGTTTTCATCATTTTTCGTGATTCATGAAAACCAGGTGCAGACCATCATCATCATCATCATCATCATCATCGTTACAATTTTGTATCAAGTTTCCCTTAAGGTAAAAATGTTTGTCTAACTTACATGACTCATCTTCAACATTTTGTGCTTGGATTTTGAAATTGTCTTGCTAAAACCGGTATAAAGTTGGTTCGACGTGTCATAGATTCAGCCTCTGAAATATTCAGTACATTAGCCTAGCTCTTTAACGATTTAGCATAATATCAAGAAATACGGTGTTTCAATTGTTTTCAATTGTAGAAGGAATCACACAATGTGTTTTATTTGTTTTAATCTGCTTTAAAGGCAATAGCGGCTCCTGACTAAGTTTAGGTGAGATTCTTGGTCGTAGCACTATAGGCTAACGTTATATGAAAAACATTTTGAAAGCTTTATATTGTAATCTCTGAACACATGGTGACAACATTTGGGCAGATATGTCCTTGTGTTATCCAGTGGGTGGCGCGCTAATGTTGATTGGGAGGCTCGAAGTAATGTTACACGCATTAAATGCTGTATAATCATTGTTTTATTCAACCTTAAACCACATAAACACATTTCATTAGATTAGATTAGATTCATCTCTGTCATTGCAGATGTAAATGCAGTTAGCATCAAACCAGAAGTGCAATAGGCACTAAGTACAGAATATACAAGGTCTACTATGTATTACAAATGTACAATAAATAATACAGATAAGGCGGTATTATGGACATAATTTACAGATTTTAAATACTATCAGCATGGCATACAGATGTAAAAGTGTAAGTACACTTAGGCAGGATTATGAACATAATTTACACTAGTGCAATGGACAGTAAAGGGCATAGAAAATATTTCATTGTGCAAATGTATTACTCTAATTCTGGATGAACAGACAGTAGTGCAAGTAATAACAAGTTTACTGTTTTTAGCTTGTAAATAAATAAATAAATCAGTCAGATGGAGTGATGAGGAGGGGGAGGAGTCTGTGTGTATGGTGTGATGGGTTGTTGAGGGGTGTCAGAGGGCAGAGTTCAGCAAGGAGACAGCTGTTCCTGAATCTTGTGGTCCTTGTCCGGAGGCTCCTGAAGCACCTCCCAGAGGGCAGGAGGTTGAACAGTCTGTGGTCAGGGTGAGAGGAGTCCTTGAGAAAGCTCCGAGCTCGTCGTAGACATTGTTTACTCTGGATGTCCTCAAGAGCAGGAAGTGGTGTCCCTGTGATGCGTTGGGCAGTTTTCACCACCCTCTGCAGTGCCTTGTGGTCAGCCACTGAACAGTTCCCATACCAGACTGTGATGCAACTGGTCAGGATGCTCTCGATCGCACACCGGTAAAAGTTCACCAGGATGGATGAAGACAGCTGGTTCTTCTTCAGTGTCCTGAGGAAGAAAAGGCGCTGGTGAGCCTTCTTGACCAGGCTGGAGGTGTTTGTGGTCCAGGACAGTTCCTCCGAGATGTGGTTTCCCAGGAACTTGAAGCTGGAGACACGTTCAACAACCATCCTGTTAATGTGGATGGGGTCATTCATGCTTCCTTTCTTCTTCCTGTAGTCCACAATGCTGGTGTTAAGGAGGACCAAATATTACACCAAATAGACAAAATAATGTTCTTTTTAGCAACATCATATGACCACTTTAAACTCGCGTGTGAAAGGTTTAAAGGGACATACACAAAAATGGCACATTTTGGCTCATACCCTTAAATGTAAACAGCAATTTTAACAAGCTATATATAAAAAAGTCTGTTTGGTATTTTGAGCTAAACTTCACATATAAACTCTGGGGGTATCAGAGACTTATTTTACATCTGGTAAAAAGGGGCATTATAGGCCCCCTTTGAGATATTGTAACTGATATACCTTAAAATGTAATATTGTAGGGTAGGGACCATCTGAAAAGTGCCAAGCAAAGAGCAAAAAGCGCAATTATTTCATCTAAATGCTTCAGTTGTGAAATGCATATAAATAAATCTTCTTACTGGTTCATAAAACAACATTTAAATTTTGGTAAAAAAATAAATCAAATGTGATTTTCATGCACATCTCATCAGTAAAGGCGCTCCTGTAATTAGTAGTTTATCTAGGTTGCCAAGTTTTTACAACAAAGCCTGCCCAGTTGCTTCTCAAAACTAGTCCAAAACTAGCCCAATCGCATTTCCAGGGGGTTCCCCAATAATAAATGTCACTCATTCTTGCCAAGTCTGCGATGGTTTTTCATGTCCTGGCTAGTTTTGAGAAGCAATTGGGCAGGTTTTGTTTTGAAAACCTGTCAACCCTGATCTGAATGCACATGCTGGATATATACTGCTAATCTCAGGAGCGCCTTTGCAGAAGAGATGCGCATGAAAATCTTATTTTATTTTATGTATTATTTTTTTTGCACAGCCCTATTGGGCAGTTTACCACTCCCTAGAGGAAGACATTGCACTTGTTTTGAACAAGTTTGACATTCAGAAGTTTAAATACATTTAGAATTCACACTGTAGGATACGTAAACACTATTTATTTAAATTTGAATTTAACACATTCATTTTTAATTTATAACTAAGTGTCTTTTTACTGGTTCATACACTAACATTTAAACGTTGTAAAAACTAACATTTAAAACACAGCACATCATATTTAAATATCATAATATAAGTCAATCAATGTAAAGTAAATCTGCTCTTCTATTTTAACTTCAAAAAATGTGTGTTGTTACTGGTATCATCATTTTGATAAAAGAACACATAATATTGAAAATGAAACAAAAATGGATTAGTGTACATATAAAGTAAAAAATAAAACTTCTATCTCAGCTTAAAAGGCTGTGTCCTGTTAAACACTTCTCAAATAACATTTTGCAGTATTGTCAGAAGAGATACAGAAGTCCCGCTATTCATTTTACAAGTTTTACTTGCAAACTTTCAAAAAAGTCTTAAGTATTACTGACCCCTAGAGAAATATAGTGCAGTTGTTTTGAGTTTTACATTCAAACTTTTAAATTAATTTAAAATCAACACCAACTTCTATTTCTTTGCCGTTTCGGGAAGGAGTACTTCCTAGCCATTTGGGGGCGCTGTTGAAGCCCAGGCTTTGGCTTAAGAAGGGGATTGAGTCTGCACTTTTGGCAGGCTGCTCTGTGGACTCTGTATTGGGGCGGCTTGAAACAGTTGCCAAGCTGTGGTGCTTGGGGAGGAAATGACGCAGCACCTGCAATGTCCTTTGTTCCTTCATGAAGGGCTCTGTGAACCTGACCATGGCAGGTCCAAAGAATTCCTTTGTAGAGACCGGGGAGTCGAAGAAAGCCATTTTTTTGGTGTCCCTGATCTTCATCAGGTTTAGCCACAGGTAGTGTTCCAGTAACACCAAGCTGGCCATGGCCTTTCTGAATGCCTGCATCATCACCTCGGTAGCACGTAGGGCCAGATCCGTTTCCGCACACAGCTCCATCAATGCACTTAGATACCGGCCAGACTCGTCCATGTCACAGAGAAGTTTGGCCTGAAATACCTGTAGCACAGACATCATGTACAGGGCTAAACCAGCCTGGCCAGCTGCTACCTGAGCCCTGTTGGCCAGGGCTGATGTGATCCTGCAGGGCTTAGTTAGTAGTGTGCGCTGCAGATTTGAGGTCATGGTTCAAAGGTGAGAGAAGATGTGCAGCTACCGCTTCCTCGAGAGGGGGAGCTTTAATACCATAGAGAAGTTCAAACATGCCAAGTACAGACCTCACCATGTTTTGTTGAGCTCATCGTGGACCACCGGCATGAAGAGAGCTAGTCACTGTTGGGAGGCTGGTTGACGAGGTTCCTTATAAAGAAACAGTGTTCTGAGATGCACGCTTTAGACTGCACATGCACATTGACTGGTGTAGTCGTAAAATAATACGTGTTTTTAATGCTATTTGAGCAAAAGAAACAACACTTAGGAGACAGTTGCCAGATTTCATTGTTCATTTCAAATAATAATTTAATTGAAAGCATGGTGATCAGGATTGAAGTCCTTTTAAATAATGTAGATTGATTTAGCAACACGGTTAGCAGTCCTTGACAGTTATTGGAAATCATCTAGTCTACCTGGTATTTTTATTTGGCTATTTAGAATCAGAACCAGAAATGCTGATTTGCGGATGCCCTAATCAGTCTAATCATTCAGTCCGTACCAAAAACACACCTGAACCAACTCTTTAGGGTCTCCAGGAACACTTGATAATGATGCAAACAGGTGTGTTCAAGCTGAAATTTATAGAAAGGTGGATCTTTGCGAACAAGTCACTTTGGTTTGGAACATTAAGTCATGAAATGTATGTCACAATATATTTCTTAATTACTGAAAAAAAACAATAACATTTTCAAATATCGTTATCATTGAAAAGAACTGTTTTCTATTTGAAAATATTTAAAATATATAATTTATTCCTGTGATTTCAAAGTTGAGTTTTAGCATCATTACTCTAGTGACATGACCCTTCAGAAATCATTCTAATATTCTGATTTACTGCTCAAAAATGTGTACATGTTGAAAACAGCTGAGTAGACTTTTTCAGGTTTCTTTGATGAAAAGTAAGTTCAGAAGAACAGCATTTATTTGAAATAGGTCCGTGTATCATCCGATCATTCAATTATTCCATTTAATCTGGAAAACCAAAAAACGAAATAACGAATTAATATTTTGTTTTTCTGTTTTTCTGTATGAACCAAATATTAAAAACTGACGTTTGTTTCATTGCTTTCAGCTCGAAACGGGAAATATAATAAACAAGGAAACCAAAGCGAAATAATGGATCAAATTTACTTTTTCTCAATTGTTCTTTATTTGTTGTAGTAGGTCTAACTATTTCCCACGGTGCCGTCCTGCTTGCTTTGCGCATGCGCAGTGGATAGTTTCAAAGGAATTGCGCTTACTTCCGCGTATTCCTCGCGGGGATAAAGAACACGTTTTTTTTTAATTATCACAGGCATAGTTACAGTATGTCCAATAACAATACAACACGCTCTAATAGATTATATTGGTTAATATAATGTAATAAACCAATCAGAGATGGTTTAAATGTCCTTTGAAATCACGCTAACCGCTTGTTTTGGTATGTGAGGCATTTTAAGCGATCATTAATTAAAACATTTATATTAGCAGATTATTTTATTAATAATGAGATCAACAAAAGCAATCAAAACGATATATATATATTCGTTTTGGTTTTAGGACAGCTTTGATTAAAAGATTTGATCCACTTCAAACGTTGACTACTTTATACACACACACACACACACACACACACACAAACACACACACAGAGAGAGAGAGAGAGAGAGAACAAGTAGTTAGAATATAAATATTTAGAATATATAAAGAAAGTGTTTTTGTTAATCTTAAGTAGGCTAGATAGAAAACGAACAGAGAGCAAGTAGAGGGTCAAGCGTTTTCTTTATTTAAATGCAAACATGTAAACAAATATGTACAAAATTATGTGAAGTTACATATTTACATTATTTTTACAGTTATATTGTGTTAGATATAAGTAGTAGTTTTCAGATGTGAATGGGTAGGGGGTATTTTCTTGACGTCATCAAACCAAAGTCACAGTAATCCTATAGTGATGTATCATTCCTGAATCCTGATATGAATCAGTCTTTGAAAGACCTATTATTGTAGACAGTTCAGTGACAAGTTATTAAACACAGACACTTGAATTTATTCCTGAAAGAATCTGAATCTTGGACGAATAGATTGAATAAAAGGCTTCTTTATTAACACAGTGACTTACCGACACCTAGTGGCGATATTACTTTCAGAAGTATCATAAAGTAGGCCTATCATTTCATTTTGTCATTACAT
Organism: Carassius gibelio; assembly: GCF_023724105.1. Classification (NCBI taxonomy): domain Eukaryota; kingdom Metazoa; phylum Chordata; class Actinopteri; order Cypriniformes; family Cyprinidae; genus Carassius; species Carassius gibelio. The sequence goes on along the minus strand of NC_068417.1, from coordinate 13,157,285 downwards.
ATTTCTGTGTTAAAAATGTTGTATTAAACATTAATCTCATTTCATTATACAGTTGTAATTGCTATGTAAAGGCATGTCTGATCAGCATTAAACTGTAAACAGGCCTAATAATACATCTAAAATCAACTTCAGTAGCAGCTATCTCTGAAGGCTTAATTAATACTGATTTAATTATTACATGTATTCAAATTTAACATTATCATCATCATTAAGAATTTAACATTAAGGATGAGATAAATACAAACCCGATTCTCAAAAAGTTGGGACGCTGTACAAATTGTGAGTAAAAAAGGAATGGAATTATTTACAAATCTGATAAACTTATATTCTATTCACAGTAGAATATAGATAATATATCAAATGTTGAAAGTATTGGCTCATTTTGGTTTCATGAGAGCTACACATTCCAAAAAGGTTGGGACAGGTAGCAATAAGAGGCCGGAAAAGTTAAATGGACCAATTTGCAACTTATTAGGTCAATTGGCAACATGATTGGGTATGAAAAGAGCCTCTCAGTGTCTCTCAGAAGTCAAGATGGGCAGAGGATCACCAATTCTCCCAATGCTGCGGTGAGAAATAGTGGAGCAATATCAGAAAGGAGTTTCCCAGAGAAGAATTGCAAAGAGTTTGAAGTTATCATCATCTACAGTTCATAATATCATCCAAAGATTCAGAGAATCTGGAATCATTTCTGTGTGTAAGGGTCAAGGCCAGAAAACCATACTGGATACCCCATGATCTTCAGCTCTTAGACGGCGCTGCATCACATACAGGAATGATACTGTAATGGAAATCACAACATGGGCTCAGGAATACTTCCAGAAAACATTGTCGGTGAACACAATCCACCGTGACATTCACCGTTGCTGGCTTAAACTCTATAGGTCAAAAAAGAAGCCATATCTAAACATGATCCAGAAGAGCAGGTGTTTTCTCTGGGCCAAGGCTCATTTAAAAAGGACTGTGGCAAAGTGGAAAACTGTTCTGTGGTCAGACGAATCAACATTTGAAGTTCTTTTTGGAAAACTGGGATTCCATGTCATCCGGACTAAAGAGGACAAGGACAACCCAAGTTGTTATCAGCGCTCAGTTCAGAAGCCTGCATCTCTGATGGTATGGGGTTGCATGAGTGTGTGTGGCATGGGCAGCTTACACAACTGGAAAGATGAGCACCATCATTGCTGAAAGGTATATCCAAGTTCTAGAACAACATATGATCCCATCCAGATGTTGTCTCTTTCAGGGAAGACCTTGCATTTTCCAACATGACAATGCCAGACCACATACTGCATCAACTACAACATCATGACTGCATAGAAGAAGGATCCGGGTACTGAAATGGCCAGCCTGCAGTCCAGATCTTTAAAGAGGAAGATGTGACAAAGAAGACCTAAGACAGTTGTGCAATTAGAAGCCTGTCTTAGACAAGAATGGGACAGCATTCCTGTTCCTAAACTTGACCAACTTGTCTCCACAGTCCCCAGACATTTGCAGACTGTTATAAAAAGAAGAGGTGATGACACACAGTGGTAAACATGGCCTTGTCCCAACTTTTTTTGAGATGTGTTGATGCCATGAAATTTAAAATCAACTTATTTTTCCCTTAAATTGATACCTTTTCTCAGTTTAAACATTTGATATGTCATCTATGGTGTATTTTGTTTTTATTCACAATGTCACAATTTTTTTTGGAATCGGGTTTTATATTTAGGCCTAATACGACATTCTGTTTAAATGGTTAATAAAAATGATTTGTGATAGAATATGACACTGATAGAATAATTTCTAGTGAGTGCAGGTTTGGAGTAAATTAATTTCATTTTTCAGATTTCAAAATTAAATAAAAAAAGATGTGGATGAAACCCTGATTTTATGCTTCACAAAAACTACAGTTTTCTTTAGGCTATTCATTTATTTTAGGTGAGAATTAAGAATAAAAATATTCTGCTGGCAGAATTTGGAAGAATACAAATCATTAAAGCACAAAGATCTGCATTTATCTTAAAGTAATTAGTTATTTTCCTACATAGCTGCTAAATATAATTTTTCACTTGCTGCCTTTCCAACCTAATGAAATAGGCAGCAGAATTCTGCTCACTTGTTGCCAATTCAGACGAGATCTGATAAAGCCATGGATTTACAATAGGCCTACTAAGTGTATAGTTACTTCAACCCTGATACTACATCAATAATTTGATAACTGAAGAATGGCACACAGCAGTAGATAAGCTGATCCTAGGTTTAGACATAACACAAGGAATAAATTAATTTGTTTTATTTGTACAGATTGCAATGTAACTGTAAAATAATGTAAATATTTAACTTTGTAGTTCTGTGCATACAGTATTTGTTTACATGTGCACTAGAACTGTTTGTAAGTGTGTATTGCTACTAGAACTTACATTTCAAAGTACATCTGTGCAATAAAGGTGTTCTTTTCTATAAATTCAGTATAATAAAATTATTTAATATATTTAACTGATACAGTAATTGTAAAATACTATAACAAACATTATTACAGTATGTCAACCATTACCTTTTTAATTACATTGTCACCTTTAATTTTTTTTTTAATTGTGCAAAGCTAAATATATATAACATGCAGTACATGCATCTTCATGAAACATCTAACGCATCTCTTTCATCTTTGACCCTAGAACTCTAGCACTATATATTCTAATTATATTTTATCAAATTGTTATTTATTTATTCTAACTGCTAGTTTTTCATCCAACACTAGCTTTCTGTATTCTTTTTCAATTATTTATATTTTTTTGTATTGTATTGTATGTGTGTATGTAGATAGATAGATTGATTGATAGATAGAGAGATAGATAGATAGATAGATAGATAGATAGATAGATAGTATTTAATAATTAATGATCTACTTAAAATGCCTCACATACCAAAACAAGCGGTTAGCGTGATTTCAAAGGACATTTAAACCATCTCTGATTGGTTTATTACATTATATTAACCAATATAATCTATAAGAGCTGTTGTATTGTTAAGTGTTGTATTGTTATTGGACATACTGTAACTATGCCTGTGATCATTAAAAAAAAACGTGTTCTTTATCCCCGCGAGGAATACGCGGAAGTAAGCGCAATTCCTTTGAAACTATCCACTGCGCATGCGCAAAGCAAGCAGGACGGCACCGTGGGAAATAGTTAGACCTACTACAACAAATAAAGAAAAATTGAGAAAACGTAAATTTGATCCATTATTTCGTTTTGGTTTCCTTGTTTATTATATTTCCCGTTTCGAGCTGAAAGCAATGAAACAACCGTCAGTTTTTCATATTTGGTTCATACAGAAAAACAGAAAAACAAAATATTGATTCGTTATTTCGTTTTTGGTTTGCCAGATTAAATGGAATAATTGAATGATCGGATGATACACGGACCGAAATAGAAATCATTTTGTAACCTTATAAAGGTCTTTATTATAATTTCGATCAATTCAAAGCATCCTTGTTTAATGAAAGAAATAATTTCTAAAATAAAAAAAAAGCTTTTGAAGATTTTAATTTCAGATTAATGCTGATCTTTGGATCTTTCATCAAAGAATCCTGAAAAAATGTACTCAACTTTTAAATATTGACAATCAGCAAATTGGCACATTAGAATGATTTCTGAAGGATCATGTGACACTGAAGACTAGTAATGATATAGAAAATCTAGCTTTGATCACATGAACAAATTACATTTTAAAATGTATTCAAATACACAGCAGTTATTTTAAATAGTAAAAATATTTCAAAATTGTAATGCTTTTGGTGTATTTTGGATCAAATAAATGCAGGCTTGGTGAGCAGAAGATAATTCTTTAAAAATAAACACAAATTAAAGTTATTGTTCAAAACTTATGTCTGGTAGTGTAGGCTGATTGTCTGGCAGCAGGAGGCGCTTTGAGAGCGGTAGAAGCTATGGGTAAAGCTAGCGGTTTCTCCAGTGATGGCTGTAATCAAAGCAGCTACGCTCATGAACGCTACTTTATCAGATAAAATGAAAATGCCATCCAAACTTTTCTGTAATGTTTTAAAATTATATTGAATATATATATATATGCTGCAGTATGTTTTCTGAAGATGATGACATCAGATGAGGGAGATGAGAAGTTTAGTCTGCTTTTAGATGTGTCGAATGATGTCAGTGTCTCGAAATATCTAGGTGTGGTGATTCGGTATTTTGACTCATAATTCCTCGGAGTTATTACTGGGGTGCACAATGGAGTCCACAAGATTTTAAAAGAAGAATGAATTAAGAAGATATAAACTACTACTAAAGAGTGTAACTGTTCAGTATCAGTGCTCTATTTTAAAAATAAAACAGTTACAGATTTAAAGCATCTTAAAAGAGATTTTGTAATATAAAGTGATCAGTCATATGGCGTTATGACTCAAATACTACACAAAGAAAAAGAAGATTTATTTATACAATGTTTGTAAAACATAAAGATATGATATCAACAGACGTTATTCTTAGAAATTACTTCTGCTTCCTCTGCTAGAGCAGGAAATGTATCTGCAGGGTCACATTTATTTTTCACACTTCTCATGTTCTCAGGCCACATGTCCATTTTCTCTTGCAGTGAAAAACATTGCAGAGCAAAGAGGACGAGACAGTAGGTTACTTCTGACAAGAAACAAAATCTACGAAAATTCAAAGAAAATTATATGTTCCTATTTTACAGTAATAATCACACTTTGATGTGTTCTCTCTCTTTCTTTCTTTCTTTTTTTTTGAGGAGCACAGCACTGATGGATATTTCTTGGTAAAGCTATTCTGTGTAAAGCAGAAGTCAAACTGGGAATGTCATGTGTTAAACCACACGCTACTGACGCATCAAGATAGACGCGCACAAACTGACACTAACCACAGATGTCCAGTTATAAACTCATGCTCATACAGATGCTGCTTGTGTATCTAGCAGATCTAACCACATCTCTATGCAGATGGAAAAATATCAGACCACAGCAGCTCTTATTTTTAATTTGCAACCGAGCTGCTAGAGCCTCAAACTGGCAGGAGCCTCTAAAAGTAGTAGAACAAAATGACTTATTTGCAGAACAGAAAATGCAGTACGGATTTTTATTTATTTATTTATTTTTCCATATCTTTAGTTTCAAATGATAAAACCGCATTTATTTCGGCAGAAAATCTCCAGGAGAACTTAAAGCTTCTCATTTGTTGACAAAACATTTATAACTGATTCTTCTTACAAATGTGGGAAGATGGATGTAAATGATCAGCAAATTAAAGTCATAACACTTACAGAGATTACATTAGTTTTTTTTTAATTGTATCTATGGCATTTACTGTGAACCGAGCAGCTCTTGAGACACTGAAATTAAAATATAAAATTTGATATATCACAATTCTGACTTTTTATCTCAGAATTTCTTGATATAAACAATTGCAAGTTATAAAGTCCGATTGCAATATATAATGTCACAATTGCAAGCTAAAAAGTGGCAAATGTGTCTTTTTTTTTATTTATCAGAATTGTGAGATAAAAAGTCACAATTACATTTTTTTTTATTCAGTGGCAGAAACGGGCTTACATTTAAAAACTAGAGAAAAACTGAAAATAAAAAGTATTTCAGAATTAATTGTATATTCTGCCGCTGTATGTGGTCATTTTTTACCATTCCCAAAATTCAGCCATAAACTCAGGAACTGCTGGGTGTCACAGGAGTGAAATTATCACTCAGATAAGAAAGTTTATGAGACCGTTTGAAAATGTATTATCTTCTAATGGCGACACCAGCATACAACACATCCTTCTTTTCTTTATCTTTCTGTAAAAGAAAACACACACATCACACAGGTATAATAATAAAGTCTTCTAAATTCTAATGTGTCAAATAAACCTTAAAGACTGACTGAGATTTTCTTTTTCTTTTTTATCTAATAAGAAAATGTATATACTGCTAAGCTAATAGGAAGCTTGAGGAAATGCAATTAATCTGCTTTATATCAGTGGTTCTCAAAGACAGTTGGATTTAAAAAAAAAAAAGATACAACTTTCAAATTTACTTGTTTTATGCTTTGTGTTTGTTGAGTTTTGGTTCTACAAAATGGATTTTACAGATCCTTCACTGTTTCATAATTACTTAAATATATATTTCAGCACAAATAAAACACTGACAGAAACCTCTGAACAGTATGAAATGGAAAATAAGATTACCCAAGATCCCATTTAATTGGGGTTTAGAATGAACAAGTGTTCATTATTTCACGTGTAAGAGACCTTCAATGTTTGATGTAGTATCAGTGATTCTGCCAATCACTCTACTTCAGACTCTACTTCAGTCTATAAAAATTCACATTTAACAATAAAAAAAGAAAAATAAATTTGAATTATGTTTACAAAAGAAAAGTTAAGAACAGGAGTCTAAAATCATATTGTGATATCTTTAATGCTTCTTGAGTTATAGGCATGTAAACTTTGGAAAAATATTTATGGCACTTTTTTTAACAGAAAGAAATTAGATAAATCTCTAGTTTCTACATTATTTCTTCCTCATATTTTTGCAAATTGACTAGTGTGAATTGACAAATTGGAAAATGTGTACAATTTAATGATTTACCCCTGGAGCCAATATTGAAATTCTAATAATCTCTGGAACTGAAACATGTAGGGCCTTAAAAATGAAGATACCAAAAGGCAAGTTTGTTTAGTTTGTCTTAAAGGACGTTAAAATATGTTTAATACTTCTTTAGTTACACAAATGCAAGCTTCGGAGTAAAAATTGAAAAGTGCCATTTCCCCATTTTTGAACGGTCATCATTGACACATAATGCAACAAAGATTCCTAAAGTCAACAGATTTGAAAGCCCATCTTTCAAGTTGAAGATCCCTATGAAAGAACGTGTAGATAAATAGTGTAGGAACTCGATTTGCGTGAAGAAACTAATCATAAATGTGCATTAAAAACGTTTTTTAAAAGAAATTGTGAGTAAAATTATTTCCGCTGTGAAAAACGATCTGATCGGAAGTGACGCAACGGCCGGTAAATCTCATCTCTTCGTAATGGAGTCAGACAGTGAAGAGGTTGCAGTAGGGGTAAATGTCAACTCTTACGATGGGCCATTGCCATATGATTAATAGCCACCTAGGCAAGAAAGGGGTCTGAGGCACAGATAGCAGGAAGCGAACAGCCGACTGCACAAAATAAGAGTCCCTTTCCTGCTCAATGAAGCAGAGTGAGCGTATATTGTACCTGTCCGCGCCCTGCACACACGGAGACAATGAAGGAATGTTCAGCTCAACTTCTCACGTGTTGGATGAGAAACGAAACTGACTCAACTTTTTTTTTTTTTTTGTAAAGTAGAACCTGCATACACGTTTGAAAAGCCAGAAGTAAATGTCAGTTCTGTATAAGATGATTATTTTTATTTTACCTTAAAATTATATCGACTGAATTTGGTAACGAATCTTTGGAAAACATTAACAAAAAATGAAGTATATTTGAAGAGAATGTTAAATTTGTGCGACTGAGTTCATTTTTTTTCTTTTCTTTTTTTTTTTTCTTCTTTTGTAATGGCATATTTTTGATAGTTTCTGAAAAAGTTACGTTCAGTTTTATAAAGTTTCTTTCATTATTATTGAAACAAATGTAATTCCATATTGCTGAGCCATGTTTCAATGAACACAAAAAAACAACAGTCTCTTACAGTCTTCTGAGTTAAATGTAGTAATCGGATGTTGTCCGGTTTATTATCCAAAGAGTGTACGTTAGCCAGTACGATGGTGGGGATAGCTGGCTTGTATGGTTTAGCCGTTAGCCTAGCCCGGATACCTGTGTGTTTACCCTTCTTCTGCTTCCGCTGTGGGCGAGATGCAGTAGTGGGGGTCGGTGATGGTGAAGGCCGCCGTAGCAGCGACTGTATGCGCGCTTAATATCGCAAGCCGTTTTAGCATTTAAAACATTGTTTTGACTATCCATAAATATAATTTTGGATAGTCACAATTGTAATTCGGATAGTCATAATTATAATTCGACTAGTGACAATGACAATTAGACATATCTGCAATTATAATTGCACTAGTAAGAAATCAGATTAGAAATATCTCTAAATACTTTATGACTAGTCAAAACTACATTTAAGATATCTGTAATTATTTTATAGATATCTTCAATAGACGCGTCATACATCCGCAAATGTAATTAGAAATATCTCTAATTCAATTTCGACTAGTCACAATTATAGTTTAAGATATCTGAATTGCAATTGCTCCTAGTCGAAATGCTGTTGTGTGACGTCAGAATAAATTTACTCAGCTCCTCCCCGCCTACTCTGCTAACCGCTAAAGACATAATAAAAGTCTGCTTTTGTTGTCACGGAGAGAAAAGCTACTGGATGAAGTGCTTCATGGGTTATTAAATAAATCTGGATGTAGCCTTGTGTGGTAAAATGTCTCCCGTGTGCATGTGTTTTAATTGAATCATGTTGCAAAATAGACCAAATGCAGTAATGTTCAATAAAGGCAGAAAATCACAAACTGCTCGTCTGAATTTATTTATTATATATTTAGACAATGAAAAACAATGTTTATTTATTTATTTATTAAAGAAAGGTAGGCCTACCTTTAAAAAAAATAAAGGAAGGCCTAATTTGCAGCTTTTATCTTACCATTCATTCTGAATTTTTCTCAGAATTGCGATATATAGACAATGCGAGATATACATTTTATAAAAGATAAAAAGTTGCTATTTCTTTATTAATTTATTTTTTAATTAATTTCTTAATTTAGTGGCGGAAACGAGCTTCCATAAATAGCCCACACGGTGGGAGTATTGTATTGTATTATAGCAAGAGATCCTTGATGATTATATTCTGCTGTGTTCAGTGATGAGCACCAATGTATTCTTTTAGGCAGGGGCTATCAACTGGCGACTGATGAAAGTGAAAGTAATTTGTTCCTCACTGCCAGTAATTGTAGCCTATAGTGCGATGACGAAGTTACGTTTCGTGTCTAATTGAATTCAGAAAACATACATGCTTTCAAAGAACTTCATAACATAAAACAGTATTATGTCATATAAAATCATTAAACATTAACAAAACCATGTTATACATTATATTTTACATAACTACACACTGTTTAGCGTGTGTGTGTGTGAACTAAAGGAGGATCTAACTGTCGGGGGAGGATTCAGACATTAGATTAACAGTCAGAATGTATTTGGTGGACAGTATTATTACTTTAGACACTTAAAGAAAATGATTCACACATTTGTTTTGTTCTGTTTGTTCTTCTGGCGTCTGATTGGTAAGTTATTAAACATTTTACAGCTTCATTCTGCTTCAGAGCAATAAACTAATGTTACTGTTCAAAAGTATTTTCATCCAGTTAAGATTCAGGTTTCTATTTGTGTTTTCAATTTGCATGCATCAGAAATCATGAGAAATAATTTTTGAGCATATTAAAGTCAATTGAAATGTAATGGACATTATAAAATTAAGTATAATAGAGGCACAAAAATGTTTTAAAAAACACTTTAAAACATGTTTTTTTTTTTAAGTGTTCATTGAAAGTGACATTTTGCAACTCTTCCCCAGCCAAATAAAAATGTATACAAAAATAAATGCTTAATAATACATAGTAATAATGAACAACTGTAAAAGTGATGTTAATTCATTGGTCAAAATGCAGTAAAACTATGAGTGAGATACTGTGAGCTGGATTTGTCTTGTATGAAAATATCCCATTCATAGAAGAAATGTATTGTGTATTGAATGTGAGCAGCATTAATAAACTTGTACTTTCATGCTTGAACTTGTGTAACTTTACTCTTGTATTTTACTGCACAGCTGATAAAACACCATAACAATGAAATGAGTGTCTGTCTCTGCTGCTGTTCTTTAATACACATTTTACAAACAAAACAACAGAAATCTTAATCAGTGTGAAATCTGTTTATTCTCCAGGTGTGTTTAGTGAGTCAGTGTCAGTGATGGAGGGAGATTCAGTCACTCTAAACACTGATCTTACTGAAATACCTGAAGACGATGAGATACTGTGGAAATATGGAGCTGAAAAATCTCTGATAGCTCAAATCAGGAGAGCTGCTGGAGTCTTCTCCACATCTGATGTTCCTGACGGTAGATTCAGAGACAGACTGAAGCTGGACAGACAGACTGGATCTCTGACCATCACAAACACCAGAACTGAACACACTGGAGAATATCAACTAGAGATACGTCGAGCAAAACTATCATCACAAACATATCATGTTTCTGTCTATGGTGAGCAGAGATCATTTGTATGCCCTTATATATTATTTTGTATTTTTTACATATTGAATTTTTAAATAATTGTATTGTTTAAGATGACACTCACTCACACACACACACACACACACTCACTGTGAACACAAAACCATTTTTAAACACATCAAATGAAAAATAGGACTAATGATTAGATTTATCCAGACTTGTTTGCTCATGTTTTCAGCTCGTCTTCCTGTTCCTGTCATAACCAGAGACTGTTCATCATCATCTTCATCATCACAGCAGAATTGTTCATTGTTGTGTTCAGTGGTGAATGTGGGTCATGTGACTCTCTCCTGGTACAAAGGACACAGTTTATTGTCCAGCATCAGTGTGTCTGATCTCAGCATCAGTCTCTCTCTACCTCTGGAGGTGGAATATCAGGAGAAAAACAGCTACAGCTGTGTGATCAACAATCCCATCACAAACCAGACCACACATCTGGACATCAGCAAACTCTGTCAACCATGTTCAGGTACAGCAGCGCTGATAAGAGCATCTATTGAATCTATGCAATTAATAAACTTGTTGATTTAACTGATACTCATAGCTTAAGAATAAATGATGAATGAAATGATGAATGAAATGATGAATGAAATGATGAATGAAATGATGAATGAGCTTCTGTCGTCATTAAGCCTACTAATGTCTTTCTAAAGGCTTGATTTTTTTTTTACACTTAAGTAAAAAAAATTTGAGTTCATCTAGAGACTACAGTCAGCTTACTGAAAATATTTCAATTATTTTTATGTATGTATTTATTTTCTTACAGAAGTCCACATCCATAGTTGTGATACAGTTGAAGCTGTGATGCGATTGGTCGTCACTGCTCTGATGGGCGTGGCTTCTGCAGCTGCTGCTGTTCTTCTGCTGAATGACGTCAGATCTGCTAGAGGATAAAACAGAAAGCAGAACGGATAACATACATATTCTGACATATATCATAGTTTTAATTGTAAAGTTTAAATTATGTGTGGTCTAAAAGTGTTTAGTGATGGTAAAACAGATTTTCCAATGTTTTCCACTGAATTCAATCAGAAAGTGTTCATTACTGGAATCTGGTGTTTTAGGAGACATCTGGTGGCCAAAGCGATGAACATTCTTCATTCTTTCATTTTCTTCTTTAATAGGCTACTTAGCAAGTATGCACTGTACATTTCTTTGTTATTTACAGTTGTCATTCCTTTTGTATTAATTTATGTAATGTTGCTATTTTCATCTTGTTTTATAATTGTTTGCAGCAACCATGAAAATACAAATGTAATATTTGTCACATCAATAAACCATCCTAGAATTAAACTGAACTGAATATTTATGAATCATACACAGGCCTGTATTATAACTGAGAAAATGAAGATTTGAACTTCCAGAATCTACAACAGCAGCTGCTTTCAAAGTTATTACAGCTCTTTTCATTTTTGGACAAATAATGTCAACTTCAGATCAGGACATTTCAATTATGAAATTAGAAATGAACAACAAGAAAGACAATATGACTGTGATATATTGATATGTGATATATACTGTTCCTGCCACAGAAACTCTGAAAATCTGTCATCAGTGAAATGGTTTAAATGTGTTTCTTATGGAGATGATTTTGTCAGTGCAGGTGAAATCAAACACAAATCTAAATACACACTACTCTTACTTCATCCATAGACATTTTTTCTAGCACTTGTTTGATTTTCTTCATGTCTGTTTGAAAAAAATATTACAAACAATTAAACACCAATTTTGCAAAATGAAAAGGTTTTCCTCTCACTACAGTATCTGTAGCTGCCCTCTAAGCAAAGTTATGTCCAAAAGATGTCTTTTCAACGTCTTTGTCACTAGAGGCGTACGTTGAAAAGACGTCCACTGAGGAGCCAGAATGAAAGTTTACATGACATCTGTTTTGGACGTGATCTGCACGTCTGATATAGATGCTCATGGAACCTCAAGCTTAAACACTAGTTCAAATGTGCTCATTGTTTCTATATGTAATTGCAAAGCAACTCACAAACAGAGTGTGTTTGTCCAAAAATCATGAAAATAAAAGAAACTTTGCTCACACCTTTGGACACTTTAGACATCTTAGCATCTGTAATTCACACATCTTTGGATTGTGAGAGAAACCAAACCTGAAGGAAAGACTCTCTGGCTCAGGATTCAATCCAGGATCTTCTTGCTGTGAGGAGCCAGTGTTTCCCACTGAGACACTGGTGCTGGTGCCAATAGTATCCAGCTGCAGACCCGCAGCACCACCAGCCATAGACAGTAAAAGAAATGGACACAGCGACCCCATTGAAACTCAATTGAGACAAATGAAGCCCATTTTTAACAATTTTTAGCACTTCCGTTTCTGACGCGCAAACTAAGCTTGATGACGTCAGCAACCTGTCTGACAGATGTAAATCTTCTAGTAGCTGTGAGTGAAAAATGGCATCGTTAATCTTGCAGAGACGGCGAGCTTGAGCGGGGAGTTCTTTGGCGTGAGTGAGCAGGAGTAAGTATTCTTATTAATTATCTCCCTTGACTTTTTATACCTCCACGTCCCCCGATAGCTTCATAGACAGTTAAAGATTGCCTGCGAGCTTCTCCTCTGGTCAATACAGTAATGTCTGTACTGTGCGACAGAGAGTCGCTGGTTATGATGCAATCGTTAGCCTATTTTTTACAAAAACTGTTTCTACGGGGCCATAATGTAACATAGAAGGTAATGGAGCCCTTTATACATTGTCGTGTATCTTTAGAAATAAATAATTGACAAATGGAGTCTTTAAACGCCTCAGATGTAAAGTTATTCGCTGTCAAAGTGACGCCAAAATGAATGGGAGTCAATGGGATGCTAACGCAAGTGAAGTTCTGCTACAAGATGGCGGCACCCGGCCGACTTCAACTTCCGGTCGGCTTCCTTGCCGCCTGCCACCAGCGCCTCCAGGACCCCGCCGTGAGGACCCTGCCACCAAGACCGGAAGTGAGGGGTGGAGTTATAATTGTCAGAGACCTATGCTAAAGACACAAGCACGGAACTGGAAGTGAGGGTCGGAGTTTACTGCCGAGTAGCGCCACTTACGATTTTGGAGCTTTTAATAAACACGAAACGTCATACTTTGTTATAATGATGCATTAAGGTACGGTTACAGTACAATAAGCATTTTAAAACATGAATCTTGTGTAATATAATTGTGTAGTTATCCGTTTCATTGCATTATAAGAGTTCCTTCCTGATCATGCTATTGAAAAAAGTAATGCTTGAAACTTATGTTGGGTTTTTATATAAAACATCCTTTATTTTTTTAAGAACATATGTGCAGCATGCATTTTTTATTTCAAAAATATTTAAAAAATGAAATTGAAAAAAACTCCAGAGCTTTGTTCATGTGCCAGATTATTGGGCGCTTCTTTATTACAGAAAGTTAAAGGAAAATGTGACTTTAATATTTATTTTTCTTTAGAACAATGTTTATTGTTTTTAATTATACAAGATTGGTAACAGGGAAATACATTTCCATTTTGTCACAGTTATTTCCCACCCCAACAATAGAACTCATCACTTATTCCTCCCATATAGAAATACATAAAAGTCTCAGACAAGAAGCAATCTAAATGCAAAACAAATATTGCAAGGTACCCTAAAACCAAATATACATTACTGTATGTTCTAAATTCCCTATGTGTGTTTATAGTGGAAGGACTATTATTATGAATGTGTGCCGCTAGTTTATGTGAGTTCCGCTATTCCGGTTTCACTTTCATTTTCAATAGCCGATTGCTCCGCCATTTCCATCAGGTGTTAATGTGCGTGATTGAATGTAAGTTTATTTAATCATCCCTGATTTTAGGTCAGCTATGTTTATTTCGTTGTTGTGTTTAAACATTCAGCTTGTGTAATCGAACCTTACATTGTTTATAATGTTGTTATATTTAAGATATACCGTGATTCAAATGTGTATGCTCATGTATTGTAATGGTTTTAATGGTTCTTATTGGAATTCTAATGGTTTTAATGGACACTGTAATGGTCTCTGTGGGTCTCTATTGGTATTTTGCTTTCTTCTATTGGTGGCGTGTATTGTCTATTGGATACCATTAAGGACCAATAGAACACCTTTAGAAACTTCTAGTGGTATCTACTGGACACCAGTAGAAACCATTATGACTCCAATAAATTTAGTGGTTTCTTTGGAAAACTGTAATGGTCTTAGTGGGTAGGCTACTGCTGAAAAAAAATGAACACACAAACAATAGAAACTATTACAAAATTTGTAATGGTTTTAATGGTTATAATGGGAATTATGTTGGTTGTAATGGTCACAGTAATGGTCCCTGTGGGTCTCTATTGGTAAATTGCTTTTTTCTATTGGTGGTATGTATTGTCTTGGATTGCCACCATACGTCATTTGGAAAGGTTATTTTTAATTCATTTAATTTTTTTTTTTTTTTTTTTTTTTAAATCAACTCGACTCGTCATGGCCTTCAAAATTGACTTGAAAAGTTGGTCTTTGTTTTGTCTGTCGGATTTGGTCCAAATTTAGCCCAAAAATAGATGTGAAATAACAGTGAAATTCTGCGTGACTTCCACGTGCTGTAATGTGCGCGCGCGCAGAACTGGAGCGGAGGACGTCACCATGGAAACGAGGCGGCAGCCCAACCGTCAAGCAGCTGATCGCTGACACTCAATGTGGTTTCACTTTTTTTTTTTAGGTAAGTTTAGTCTATTAAATTACACAAATAGTACATTAAAGTGTTCCTGACACTTTATTTCATGTAAATTATACGCTTTCGTTTAATATTTACTTTATAGAAATGGTTTAGCGTCGTCAGAAAAAGTCCGTTAGCATCTCAAAGGTAAGGCTAAATACAAGAGGTAACGATCATAGACAGTAAAAGAAATGGACACAGCGACCCCATTGGAACTCAATTGAGATGAATGAAGCCCAGTTTTAGCGTTTTTTAGCACTTCCGTTTCTGACGCGCAGACTCAAACGAAGCTTGACGACGTCAGCAACCTGTCTGACAGATGTAAATCTTCTAGTGGCTGTGCGTGCAAACTGCCATCGTTAATCTTGCAGAGACGGCGAGCTTGAGCGGGGAGTTCTTTGTCGTGAGTGAGCAGGAGTAAGTAACGTTATTCTGATTAATTATTTTGTATAGTATTTTAAAATGTAACGCCACTACGCCATATTAAGTTAATTACCTGCGAGCTTCTCCTCCTGTCTGTACGGTAATGCGACAGAGAGCCGAGTGGTTATGACGCAATCGTTAGCCTATTTTTTACAAAAACTGTTTATACGGGGCCATAATGTAACATAGAAGGTAATGGAGCCCTTTATACATTGTCGTGTATCTTTAGAAATAAATAATGGACAAACAGATTCTTTAAACGCCTCAGACATAAAGTTATTCGCTGTCAAAGTGACACCAAAATGAATGGGAGTCAATGGGAATGCTAACGCAAGTGAAGTTCTGCTAAAAGATGGCAGCCCCCACCCGACTTCAACTTCCGGTCGAGTTCCTTGCCCCTTGGTAACGATAGACATGAGGTCTTGTTTATTAAGTTTGGGCTTTTAATGTCATCTTGTGTGTATATGAGCTCGCTCTCTCTCTCTCTCTCTGTCTCTGTCTCTCTCTCTCTCTCTCTCTCCATATATATCAATGGATGAATGGAAGTAACTTAACCGAATTACTTTAACCCTAAAAGTGTCCACTGTTTAATCCTAAAATGTGCACTAACGTAACCGGATAACGTTACATCACTTACATAGAGCGTGAAAATGGACTGAAACCTTCAGGTTTTGATCTTTCATGGTAAACACATGAATACAAACTTGTTCTGTGATTTCAGAAGTGCCAGAAAAAAACCTCTATGACGCAGGAGAAGTTCCTGATTTTAACATTTCTGAAGGGGGCTGCTGACAGAGAGGATGAAAACATACACATTTTGATGTCCACGCTGTAGGAGCATTACTAAATAAGTAAAACTAAAATATATATATATTTATTGTAAATGATTATATAAATTATATATTCTGTGAATTATTATTTTTCTTTTCTGCATTTCACCTCTGCTATAGTATATGCCTTATACCTGGCATTGTATAATAAATATTGTTGTCTCTGTGACAGTGCTTATGTTCCTAGGTTCTTCCATGCTGATGGCTGTGCTCTAGAGTCATATCTCCTGTCGAAGAACATTTTTAGACATTATGAACCATGAATAGTAAGCAATTCGTCAAACATACACCATTCAAAAATGTAAGGGTCAGATTTGTCATGTATTTCAAAGACATATTTTATGCTCACCACTGCTGCATTTATTTGATTAAAATACAGTTAAATTGTGAAATTAACATTTTTTTAATAACTATTTTCTATTTAAGTTTGTTTTAATAAGTGATCAAAGCTGAA
The DNA here is from genome assembly GCF_023724105.1 of Carassius gibelio. Taxonomy (NCBI): domain Eukaryota; kingdom Metazoa; phylum Chordata; class Actinopteri; order Cypriniformes; family Cyprinidae; genus Carassius; species Carassius gibelio. Next base: position 13,140,612 of record NC_068417.1, on the reverse strand, counting down.
TTTTCAGCATCAGTCTCCAGTGTCACACAATCCTTCAGAAATCATGCTTTGTGAAAACAAGAATAAAATTGTACAAAATATTTACATATAAAGCAGTTATTTGAAATTGTACTAATATTTCACAACATTACCATTTTTATTTATGATCAAATAAATGCAGTTTTCTTAGTGTACATGAGACTTATTTCAGAAACATAAAAAGATCTCTATCTCCAAGCTACACACTCTCACACCAAAGTGACTGTTAAAAATCATTTAAACTTTGTGTCAGTACATCATAAATAGGAAAAGGCATCAGATCACCATCTGTGATTTGTTGTTTCGTGCCGCATCCAGTGTAGAGAGCATCACTGATTAGAAAAGGCTCTGTTGTATTTTGTTGTGCTGTCCAGTGACGACACAGTGTTAGAACTCTTGTTAAATATCATTACATATGATGTATGTATGACGCCATTCAGCACTGATAGATCTTTTCTATTTCAGAGACTGAAAATCATTGATAAAGCACAAGGTTACTGTAACATATTTAAACAATATTAATAAGAATTGATAAAAATGCATCTGTGACTTAATATTGCTTCTTATTTTTCAGTGGAAAGTTCTCATTAAACACATAGCTTTCTTCTCATCTTTGTGCATTTTCAAACGTTGTGCATATTTCTGAATCATTTTTTTTTTTTACTTCATAATATTGGTTGTCTTCTCTTGTTTCAGAGTTTAGCTCCAACCCCAGTTAAGCAGACCTGAGCAGCTGATCAAGGATCAGCAGAAACTCTGCAGAACGGTGGTCCTCCAGCCCAGGACTGGACACCAGTGTTGTAAGTCATTCTCCCTCTTTATAGTGCATGTTCAGGACATATTGCAGGAGATCTCAACATTGTCTCTTAAGGTCCACTTACATGCAGAGTTTTGCTCCAACCTGCAGTGCACCTGAACGCATTAATCGAGGTCTAACTATTAGTGTTGTCACAGTACCAATTTCAGTACCAAAGCAAAACACAAAAACATGCTAATTATTTTTTTTTTTAATTATTATTATTAGCCGCACTTATGCTAACAATTAACTACTCTAATAACAGTGTTCATTTCAATCCGACATTCAAATTACAGTTATATATATATATATATATATATATATATATATATATATATATATATATATATATATATATATATATATATCCTGATAAATACAGGTGCTGGTCATATAATTAAAATATCATCAAAAAGTTGATTTCACTAATTCCATTCAAAAAGTGAAACTTGTATATTATATTCATTCATTACACACAGACTGATATATTCCAAATCTTTATTTCTTTTAATTTTGATGTTTATAACTGACAACTAAGGAAAATCCCAAATTCAGTATCCCAGAAAATTTGAATATTGTGAAAAGGTTCAATATTGAAGACCTGTTGCCACACTCTAATCAGCTAATTAACTCAAAACATCTGCAAAGCCTTTAAATGGTCTCTCAGTCTCGTTCTGTAGGCTACACAATCATGGGGAAGACTGCTGACTTGACCGTTGTCCAAAAGACGACCATTGACACTTTGCACAAGGAGGGCAAGACACAAAAGGTCATTGCAAAAGAGGCTGGCTGTTCACAGAGCTCTGTGTCCAAGCACATTAATAGAGAGGAGAAAGGAAGGAAAAGATGTAGTAGAAAATAAGTGTAGAAACAATAGGGATAACTGCACCCTGGAGAGGATTGTGAAACAAAACCCATTCAAAAATGTGGGGGAGATTCACAAAGAGTGGACTGCAGCTGGAGTCAGTGCTTCAAGAACCACTACACACAGACGTATGCAAGACATGGGTTTCAGCTTCACATTCCTTGTGTCAAGCCACTCTTGAACAACAGACAGAACCAGAAGTGTCTCGCTTCAAAAAGGACTGGACTCCTGCTGAGTAGTGATATATCAGACCCAAGAATGCAGAAGAGCTGAAGGCCACTATAAGAGCAACCTGGTCTCATAACACCTGAGCAGTGCCACAGACTGATCGACTCCATGCCACGCCACATTGCTGCAGTCATTCAGGGGAAAGGAGTCTTAACTAAGTATTGAGTGCTGTACATACTCATACTTTTCATGTTCATACTTTTCAGCAGGCCAAGATTTCTAAAAATCCTTTCTTTGTATTGGTCTTAAGTTATACTCTAATTTTCTAAGATAATGAATTTGGGATTTTCCTTAGTTGTCAGATATAAATAAATATATCAGTCTGTGTGTAATGAATGAATATAATATACAAGTTTCACTTTTTGAATTGAAATTATGATATTCTAATTATATGACAAGCACCTGTATACACAGAATTACTAATTGAACTGCTTTTATATATTTAATAATTAATTTATTTGTAATGAATAAAGGGATTTTACATTTGATTATTAGTTTTTCTTACTTGAATGCTTTTGTTCGGATGTAAAATAAAAAAGTGAATTATTATTAAGAAAAGAACTGCAGGAAAAGATGCAATGTTGCTCAGTGATTTTGGTTTGGAACCTTTAGAAAATAGAAAAGAGTTGACTTTGCCAACTCTTTCAACTTCAAACGGGTGTAGCTCAGTCTTTTTTTTATATATATATATACAGTTATACATCATTTTGAAGGACTTTTTAATGAGGAAAAAAAACCTCAACTGATTTTTGCTCATTGTGACTAACTTTGCCAGCACAGGTCACATATGATACTTAATTTTCACTTGAGAGTGGTCAGATTTAAAGTCTGAGATTAGTCCATCAGTTCTTGAATTTCAATTTTTGTTTATGTGTGTGCGTGTGTGTGTGTGTGCGTGCGTGTGTATGTGTGTGTTCAAAACAAGAGTGTCTGTCTCAGAAGCTGAAGAAAAAAGGTCACACCTTATAGGAAATAAACGCCTCCTAAGTGTATGGAAATACCTGGCTGAGGAGATCAGTGACATAAACCAGATAAAACTGTCAGTGGTAAGTGTTTACATAGCCATATCCGAATGGAATTGCTACAACCTCTTATCTAATATGACTCGAAGTGAATAGAGACTATGTACCATAAAAAGTAGATAATGTAATTATTCAAGCCTATTTGTGAAACTGGACCACAAAACCAGTTACAAGGGTAATTGTTTTTATTTAATTTTTTAGATTTTTATTTCAATAATAATACTAAATAAGTTTTCCATTGATGTATGGTTTGTTAGGAGGACAATATTTGTCTGAGATACAACTATTTGAAAATCTGGAATCTGATGGTGCTAAAAAATCTAAATATTGTGAAAAATATTTCAAATCCAGAGCAAAGCATTTTATTAATAAAAAATTAAGTTGATACATTTATGGTAGGGAATTTACAAAATATATTCATGGAACATTTTCTTTTTTTTAAATCCTATTGATTTTAGGCATGAAAGAAAAATCAATAACTTTTTTGAGACTGCCATATAAATATATGTATGGATAATCTCACATACTGGTAATGTGGTACATTGTCCTAATGAATTGTCCCTTTTTTTCCTTTTTTTTTTGCAGGTCTGAGACAGCTACAAGCCACAAAAACAGTTCATAGTTCCTGCATTTCTATAATGCATTAATGAATAACAATAATTAAAATAAAATGTAATGTCAAGGTTTTGTGTTAATTCCAGCTATGTTGAGTATTCTGTGAATAATTTTGATTTTAGGTGCATATTCTTAATTCTTTGCAAAACAACCTGAACTGTTTGCTATTGAAAGGTTGGTATGAAGTTTAAATAAATAAAAACATTATATTCTTGACAAAACCTGTGTACAGTTTGTATTAATAATTTAAATTATTTACTTATATTAATTAATGGCCTAATTACCAGCTATCAGTTAAACATTCAAATCAGAACCAATATAAAACTGCAACGAAAACTATTAAATATATGCAAATAAAGACCAGTACAAACTTGCAATGGAACCATCAGAACCATTACAAAACCAACGGAAACCATTAAATTTGTTTTAATAAAGACCAATACAAACTTGTAATGGAACCATCAGAACCATTACAAAACCAACAGAAACCATTAAATTTGTTTTAATAAAGACCAATACAAACTTGTAATGGAACAATCAAAACCATTACAAAACCAACAGAAACCATTAAATTTGTTTTAATAAAGACCAATACAAACTTGTAATGGAACCATCAGAACCATTACAAAACCAACAGAAACCATTACAAAACCAACAGAAACCATTAAATTTGTTTTAATAAAGACCAATACAAACTTGTAATGGAACAATCAAAACCATTACAAAACCAACAGAAACCATTAAATTTGTTTGAATAAAGACCAATACAAACTTTTAATGGAACCATCAGAACCATTACAAAACCAACAGAAACCATTACATTTGTTTTAATAAAGACCAATACAAACTTTTAATGGAACCATCAGAACCATTACAAAACCAACAGAAACCATTACATTTGTTTTAATAAAGACCAATACAAACTTGTAATGGAACCATCAGAACCAATACAAAACTGTGATGGAAACCATTAAGTGCAAATCGTGACCAATACAAACTTGTAATGGAAACCAATACAAACCAATAAATCCTAATGGAATATGCCCAAAACACACTACGTAATGGAAACCATTTGGTAATGGTTTTAATGGTTAATTGCTGATGGTTTGTAATGGTTTTGTAATGGAAACCATTAGAATTTCTGTAATGGTTTCTATTGTTTTTTTCAGCAGGGCCGTTAATCCTCTCATGTTGATTAATGTATAATGTGACAGTAGCAAGTTGTTAGTAAATTACACGACTGTAATTTACATTTAGCAGATGTAAACTGATGTTTGTTTATTCTGTTTATTTCAGAAAGACCACATTTAACACTTTGTGGCCATAACTTGTACAATATCCAGTCTAATTGGAGCAATGTTGTGCCATCTGCTGTGAACCCTAAAATACTTCAGATAAAGAGTTGAACAGTGCCCTGTCTCCTGTCACACTTCTTACCGGAGTCCCGTGGTGGATTAGCATCAACACCCCTACCGATCTATTAGTCCCGTTCACTGTACTTTACGCATAAGTTACATTTTCCAGCAAAACACATAACAAAACAAGAAACTAACAAACACTAATACATATAATAATAATAATATAATAAATGACCAATATTATTGTTGTTAGTGTAGTAATTAAATGGCTTCCATATTTCTTCATATACATCCATTTTGTTCTTAATAAAATGTTATTTTTTCCATGGCCATACACTGCATCATGGCATTAATCCACGCTCCAATAACTGGGGCGTCAGGCCTTTTCCAGTTTAGAGCTATCATTCTTTTAGCTTGTAATATAGCATAATCTATACATTTCCTCACTTTAATATTTCTTATAAATGTATGTTAAGATATATTATAATTATAAATATAAAATATAACATAAATATAAAAATTATATAAATATATATACACACTGCTTCACTGCTGCTAAGCGTAGCTTGTTTTCTTCTGTCGAGTCTTGTAGGGATTTCTGCACTGGAATATACATATCTTGATTCATTTAAAATTAATCATAAGAGGGTAAAAATGTAATAGTGGGCTGGAGTAAATGTCCGGTATCTACCTTTCAGAGAATCCCCCAAAGTTTTCTAGAAGAATTAGACCACCACCTCCGAATGTTTGGAAAGTTAGCCAGTGTTCATGGGTCTGGTGGACACGCTGCATTTTTTAGATTACTTGTATTTTGGCTTATGAGGACACAGATGTCCTTATAAACCATGTTTACGTTCAAATACCTATGTCATTATACACATGAAAACACACACACACAATACATTTTTATTTATTTATTTATTTTATAAACCTACAGACCCGATCACCATACAAGGGTTAAAACGTCACCGCAAGGCCATTTTCAACACACAAAAAATAAATGAACTTCATCGACAGGTTGTCTTAGCATGGGCACTAATTTAAAAGCATAACTTTTCACCACAAAGATGTTTTATTTGGAACAATAAGAACATTTTATTCAAGAATAAGTCTTTGTTTTAAAGATAGTTGGTTCAGTAACGGTTTAATTTTGGTGGAGCAATTGTTTAATGAGCAAGGACTTTAGTTCAGGTACTCAGAATTTCTTTCAAAATACCAAATACCAATAACCCCAAAAGAATTTGCTACATTTTTGGGAGCCATTCCCTCTGGTTTATGTATGCTTTTTAAAAACTGTAATTGTTCCTCAGTATCTGCATCCTTGCCCAAACCTTGTGATACTCCTGTTGGTCAAATTTGTTTCTCTGAGTCAAAAGCCAAAAATTATAAAATACGGTCTTTATTTCTTAAGAATCTGATTTCTGTTCCACCTGTGATCTCCTTTTGGAATAATTTGTTTGGTAACCTTAATTGGAAGAAAATCTGGTCTCTAGCACAAAAATTCTTTCTCACTTAAAAAGTGAAAGACATTTATTTTAGGCTCATACACAGGCTCTACCATGTAAAGAAGTTTTTACAAAGATTTAAATTTGACATTGATCTTACATGCTCTTTTTGTTTGAGTTCTGAAGAAACTGTACACTTATTTTGGTCATGTCACTACACTCAGAAACTGTGGGATGATATTGGTGTGTTTGTCAAGTTAAGATTATGCCAGGTTTCTCAGTAAATATTAAAAACATTATATTTGGGTATTATGACCCCGACCCTACAAACGAAAATATAATTTTTGTTATCAATTTAATTTTTTTCCTAAGCAAATTTCACATTCACAAATGCAAATTCTCCAACTGTAATCCTGTCTTCTCTGTTTTTCTAAAAGAAATGGAAAACTATTTGAATTTGATCTACTAATAAGAAAGCTATAAGGACTGTTAGAATTTGCTCTGCCTTTGATCTCCTTGTGTAATTATGTTTACATTTTGGCCCTCTTTTCCTTTTTTTTCTTTCTTTCTTTAGTTCTATTTTATTCTTTGTTTTTTATACATTCATTTATTTTTTGTGGTTGATATTATGTGATGTATGTTTATACTTTTGTATGTTTTTGTGTTCTGCATTAATAATAAATAAAAAAAATCATTGAACCATCCGTATAATTTTTTTTTTTTTTATACAATGGAGTATGACTACATATTCATGCTTCAATAAGATGATAAATCCTAACACCAATTAAACATTTAACAGATAAACGCTGAACTTTACATATGCGATAATTTTTCACATGTCAATAAAATTAGATAACTCACCATGCTCTCCGCCACGCTTGTGTTTTAAGACAACTCCGCCCCTCACTTCCGGTCCTGGCAGCGGGGTCCTCATGGTGGGGTCCTGGCAGCGCTGGTAGTGCTGCGGGTCTGCAGCCAGGGACGGACTGGGACTAAAAAACGGCCCTGGACTTTGACTAGGCCCGGCCCAAAGCAATTGGCGCGCGGAAACTTGACAACAACAAAAGTAATGCCTGGCATGAGTGTCACAAGACTTTAACTGTGGCTCATGATACCATACCATCCAAATTATAGCAATAGCACTGATGTTGACTAGATGTTGGGCCCTATTTTAACGATCTGAAACGCAAGTGTCAAAGCGCGAAGCGCAAGTAACTTTGTGGGCAGGTCTCGGCGCTGTTGCTATTTTCCCGGCAGGATAAATGGCTCTTGCGCCCGGCGAAAATCTTAAGTGGGTTGGTCTGAAGCAGCTTCATTATTCATAGGTGTGGTTTGGGCGTAACGTGAAATAAACCAATCAGAGCGTCATCCAACATTCCCTTTAAAAGCAGGTGCGCAAGTTCCATTATGGATTGCTATTATTATGGCGTATTTACCAGGCGCACGCCAGGAGCGGTTCACAGCCGAGGAGACTGATGTTCTTGTAAGAGCAGTGAAAGACAGAGAAGTTGTGTTGTATGGGGATGGGAGAATAATTAGCCTGAATAATTTGTAAGCTAGATTTATGCCTATTTTGTTCACATCTTCGTGGCACACCACAATGATTTCCGTCATCTCATGTGTTAATATTTTTTTAGTGTAACAATTTATGATTTGCAAAAATAACTGTTGCATCTGTGTAGATTACATGAGCAAAGTGTATGCGCGTTGTGCACGCTATACATTATGGTCAAGCATGCGCCCTTAAAATAGCATAATGAACAACGCGCAACGCGCAACGCGCCACTGACTTTAGACTAGGTTTTTTCTGGTCAGTGGCGCAATTGTTTAATGGGACAGCAAAATAGCACCAGGGATTGTTTGCGCCGGAACACGCCTCCTTTTTTGCGCTGAACCGCCCAGGGAGCGCAAGTTCATTCACTAGTTTAGCGACGTGCTTCTGTGGAGGGAAAAGCGCGCTTTGCGCGGGTGCAAAATAGGAATGACACATGCGTCGGTGTACAAAGTCAATTGCGCTGGGTGCAAGATAGGGCCCGTTGTGTTAAAATGAAAAAAAAAAAAAAACCTCTAGGCTGTGACTACGACTTGGGTGCGCTTAAAGTAATTTCACGAGTTCACATCTACGTATATTAATACAGTAAGTTTATGCGTATTTGGCGTGCTGTCCGGGTGGAGGGCTCCGAGCTCGGGAAGTGGCCCGAACCCAGAGTACTCCCCCCGGTTGTGGTAAGAGTAGATGGATCTATAAGTGAGGAGAAATGGGGTGGAGGAGGGATGCTGAAAACTGTCAATGAACAGAGGTAGGTTCTGCTGTTATTTATACCTTGTCATGAGTTGATTACTGATTGGTCTCCACTTGTGTTAATCAGGTTAATGAACTGTGACTGTTCCTCCCGAACTTTGTTATAAAACAGCATTTAAAGTTGAGCTGGTCTTTCTCTGCTCTTGGTCTAACTAAAACAGGTTTTATTTCAAGATAGCATGGAATAGATTATAAAATATGATGTTATAACAGCATATTTTACAATCTATTCCTATTTTATGCAGTAATTAATCTTAGTGCACAAATAATAATGTCACATCTTAATGAAAATACACTATTACAAATGTAACTTCTGTATTCAAATCTTAAAAGTTTGTAAGCTTTAACTGTAACGTTACCAACATTTTTAAAAGAAAAGGCACAACATATTTCTTAATATTAGCTACTGCATGTGGCATTTTATAGCTAAAATGTTGAAGTTTATCTGTTTTAACTACTGTAATCATAAAAAATTTAGCAGCCTGAATATCACTTCCTAACATCATCTCTAGCAAGTAACTCTCTTTCTTCTCATGTTCCATACTTGGATCTGGATCTGCCTGTGGAACCAGCTCATCTTTCTGTCCCTCATCATCTTCACTGGTGGCATGTTGCTGCATAAATTTCTGGCTCACTTCTTCACTGCTGCTAATATTTAACTGCAAGGTGCTGCTGCTGACTATGCTGCAATATTTCAGAATCTAAATTCCGCAGTTTTTTTCCTCTTGCGATCGCCTTCTCAGCCCCACCCTTTTCTTTCCGTTTTTTACCCGCGGCCAAGTTATGCATATTGTTTGTTTATTTCTATGCTTCTTCAATCAAACGTCTTTGCTGATGGTTTCTTCCTACTCTTCCACTTCTTCTTCTCCTTACTTGGCGGCCACGGCCTGTGCAGCCGTAGACCGTAAAAGAAAGAGTGCAGCTGGCATCCAACTTAAAGGTGCACTGCTGCCACCTACAGTACTGGAGTGTGAAACAGATTAGTGGGGTAAAAAAACCAACAGGTGATGACTGCGTGCGTGGTGGGTGGTGGGCCGGCCCGCCGGCCGCCCTGGAGTACCGGCCGTTCTGTGATTCTCCAGATCACACAGATGGCCAGTCCGCCCCTGTCTGCAGCTGGATATATCTTGCTGGTGCTGGTGAATCAGTTCAATTCAATAAACCGTTTGGAGAAAACGGTTCACCTTTTGTGCTTGACGTAATGATGTCATTGGAGATGATTGCCCTTAATTCAAGCCTTCGATTTACCCACGCTCATAACATTAACACAGAATCAAACCAATATCCCGGAGCAATTCATGTACTCAAACAGTACACTGACTGAACTGCTGTGAAGACCAAACTAAAGATGAACGCCAGGCCAGATAATGACTCGTTCTCGAGTCAAGAACTGTTTCCGTCAGACGAGTCCCATTCGAGAACCGAGGAGCAGATAATACTGAGCATGTGTGATTCAGTGTGAAGCAGACTGACACACAGAGCGTCTGAACCGAACTGATTGACGACTGAATGGTGATTGATTCTGAATTGATTCTGTGCTAATGTTATGAGCGCGGGTAAACCGAAGGCTTGTCATCGCCAATGACGTCATTACATCGAGCGCAAAAGAACCGGTAACCCGTTTTCTTCAACCGGTTTATTGAATCGAACTGTCCGAAAGAAGTACTGGAGATCCGAAAACCGATGCAACCGGATATCATACACTGCAGTGAACGCGCTCACAACAGACCCGGAGGAGAAGTTTTTGCTATTTTTGAACCAAGATGTCTTTTCAATGCTTCAAAAAATTCTAACTGACCCTCTGATGTCACATGGACTACTTTAATGATGTTTTTCTTACCTTTCTGGACATGGACAGTAGACCATACACACAACGTATTCCCACCTCCCTGCCTGCGGGTGTCGCTGTTGGACAGTGTTTTCTCTACTTCCTGTTGGCCTTCTGTAGCTAATCGTAGCTCAGTGTAGCCGTTTTTATTTTATTTTTCTCTAGAATCTTTATCTTACTATCACTCTCTGTTTTTTGTGGTAAAATATAACTTATTATAATGGTAAAATATAACTTAATTCACACCATATTTCTGATATTATCATCTTATCAGATTAACTTTGACCGTTCACTTTTATTTTATATCCGTGAGTGCAGTACACCTGCAAAGCGTTAGCACTCGTTAGCTTGTCATTAGCGTTTTCATTCGAACCTATCACTGTTTTCTTTTCTTCTCTCCTCTCTCTCGCTCCAGTTTTTCACAAGTTCATCAAACAACCGCAGTAAGAATATTTCATCAAGCACGTGAGTAATGGCTTCTCCTGCTATCGTTATTTGCACCTCTTGCCACATGTACAGTTTATCTGTCTCTGTCACTGATGAGGGATTCACATGTGATAAATGCAGGGAAATAGTTAGGCTGACAGAGAAGATTTCAGAATTAGAGACACGCATCCAAACTTTAATTGAGGACAGTAAGAATGTTAGGGCTCTAGACACGGCTTTGGATGCGTCTAGCTCAGGGATTCCTGTACATTGTTCGGTTCCGGAAACAGAGCCCCTGCAGCAGGGAAACTGGGTGACGGTGAGGCAGCGTAGTCGTGGGTCAAAACACCGCTCTTCTGTTCCGATCAAAACATTAAACAGGTTCTCCCCACTCAGTGATGCACCCACTGAGAAACCTGATGAAAGTGCTCTAGTTATTGGTGCTTCTATTGTACGGAATGTGAATATAGAGACACCAGACACCATAGTCAAATGTTTACCGGGAGCCAGAGCACCTGACATCTTGGCAAATTTAAAAGTGCTGGCTAATGCAAAACATGAATACAGTAAGATTGTTATTCATGCCAGCGCTAATGATGTTCGACTTCGCCAGTCTGAGATCACTAAAAATAACATTAAAGAGGTGTGTGAACTTGCAAGCACGATGTCAGACACTGTAATATGCTCTGGTCCCCTCCCTGCTTACCGTGGTGATGAGATGCATAGCAGATTGTCATCACTCAATGGCTGGATGTCTAAGTGGTGCCCACAGAATAACATAGGTTTCATAGACAATTGGACGAGCTTTTGGAGCAGACCTGACCTGACTTTTTCACCTAGATATCACACTATAGAGACTGTGTCTGTTCCCCGAACTAGAAAATACAAAAAACATCCAAACCAAGTTAAGATTAACAATTTAATTGAGGTTCAACAAATAAAAAACAGAAGCAATATGGATACAAATGGGAACAAATGATAAAGCTTGGCTTATTGAATATCAGATCCCTTTCTACGAAAACACTTTTTGTAAATAATATGATCACTGATCATAATATAGATGTACTCTGTTTGACAGAAACCTGGCTAAAACCTGATGATTACATTATTTTAAATGAGTTCACCCCCCAAGATTACTGTTATAAACACGAGCCGCGTCTAAAAGGCAAAGGTGGAGGTGTTGCCTGTTGTCTGTTGTCCTCAGAGGGCAGGCTTCAAGCATAACTCATTTGAAGTAATGGTGCTTCATTTAACATTATCCAGAGAAACAAATGTTAATGATAAATCACCTGTTATGTTTGTACTGGCTACTGTATACAGGCCACCAGGGCACCATACAGACTTTATTAAAGAGTTTGGTGATTTTACATCCGAGTTAGTTCTGGCTGCAGAAAAAGTTTTAATAGTTGGTGATTTTAATATCCATGTTGATAATGAAAAAGATGCATTGCGATCAGCGTTTATAGACATTCTGAACTGTATTGGTGTTAGACAACACGTTTCAGGACCTACTCATTGTGGAAATCATACTCTAGATTTAATACTGTCACATGGAATTGATGTTGATAGTGTTGAAATTATGCAGCCAAGTGATGATATCTCAGATCATTATTTAGTTCTGTGCAAACTTCATATAGCCAAAATTGTAAATTCTACTTCTTGTTACAAGTATGGAAGGACCATCACTTCTACCACAAAATATTGCTTTTTAAGTTATCTTCCTGATGTATCCAAATTCCTTAGCATATCCAAAACCTCAGAACAACTTGATGACAGAAACTATGGACTCTCTCTTTTCTAGCATTTTAAATACAGTTGATCCTTTATGCTTAAGGAAGGTTAAGGAAAACAGTTTGACACCATGGTATAATGAGCATACTAGCACCCTAAAGAGAGCAGCCCGAAAAATGGAGCACAGCTGGAGGAAAACAAACCTAGAGGTATTTCGTATTGCTTGGCGGGAAAGTAACCTATCCTACAGAAAAGCATTAAAAAATGCTAGATCTGATTACTTTTCTTCTCTTTTAGAAGAAAACAAACATAACTCCTGGTATTTATTCAATACAGTGGCTAAATAAACAAAAAATAAAGCCTCAACAAGTGTTGACATTTCCCAACACCACAGCAGTAATGAATTTATGAACTACTTTACTTCTAAAATCGATTCTATTAGAGATCAAATTGCAACCATTCAGCCATCAGCTACAGTATCACATCAGACAGTGCACCCCCTGAGGAACAGTTCCACTCATTCTCTACTATAGTAGAGGAAGAATTGTATAAACTTGTTAATCATCTAAATCAACAACATGTATGTTAGACCCTATACCATCTATGCTCCTAAAAGAGATGCTTCCAGAAGTCATAGATCCTCTTCTGACCATTATTAATTCCTCATTGTCATTAGGATATGTCCCCAAAACCTTCAAACTGGCTGTTATTAAGCCTCTCATCAAAAAACCACAACTTGACCCCAAAGAACTAGTTAATTATAGACCAATCTCGAATCTCCCTTTTCTGTCCAAGATACTAGAAAAGGTGGTATCCTCACAATTATATTCCTTCTTAAAGAAAAATGGTATATGTGAGGATTTCCAGTCAGGATTTAGACCGTATCATAGTACTGAGACTGCTCTCCTTAGAGTTACAAATGATCTGCTCTTATCATCTGATCGTGGGTGTATCTCTTGTTACGGCCTAAGCCTTCTGAGTGTTGTATCTGTATTTGTTTGTGATCTAATTAGTCTTTTCTCTTCTGAGTGTTAGGCTCCGCCCCTGCACACCTGTGTCCTGTTGCTCTGATGGCTCAACTAGAGTATATAAGAGAAGTGTGAACCAGAATGAAGGCATGTATTAGCCCAGTGTTATTTAATGTAATGATTAACGATATTTTTAGTAAGTTAAATAGAGGTTTTGGAATGGCATTATTTGCTGACGATGCAGCTGTTTGGAAAAGAGGGCGGAACTTGAATTATATTTATAAACAAGTACAACAAGCAATTAATAAAGTAGAGGCATGGGCAGATGAATGGGGTTTTAGAATTTCAGTATCAAAATCAAAATATGTTGTGTTTGGTCTAAAAAGGAAACTTTTAGATAAGACTTTAAGTATTTATAATAGTCCTATAGAAAAAGTTAAATCATTTAAGTTTTTAGGAGTTTGGTTTGAGGAAAGAATGACTTGGAAAGAGCACATAAATAATACAGTGAAAAAGTGTGAGAGGGTTATTAATACCTTAAGATGTTTAGTTGGAATAGATTGGGGTGCAAGTAGAGAGTGTTTAATGATGATTTTTAGGGGAATAATTAGAGCTAATATTGATTATGGTTGCATGGTATATAGATCAGCATCAGAATCTGTTTTAAATAAATTGGATGTAGTTCAAGCAAAAGCATTGAGAATTTGTGGAGGAGCAATGAGATCTACTCCACTTAATGCTTTGTTAATTGAAATGGGGGAGACTACATTAGAGCTCAGACGGAATAAATTGTTTCTGTTTTATTGGACAAAGCTACGAAGTCATAATTGTTCTAACCCGGCTAGGATTTTATTAGAGGAACACTGGGAACTCCAGAAAAGGGATGGAAATAAAAAAGAGTGTGGGAAGATGTCAATAGGTAAGGAAGCTCAGGATATAGGAGTGAATGATATCATGATCGCGCCAGTAATTATTTGGCCTCCAGTACCTCCATGGTTACTGCCAGTCCCTAAAGTGGACCTAAGTATTTTAGATCAAATAAAGAAATATGAAGGTAATCCTGTGGATATGGTTTATAATCATTTAAAGAAAATCTGGCCCGAGTATGTGCAGATATTTACGGATGGTTCAATGAAGTTAAGAAGTAGGAAAACCGCAATAGGAGTAAGTATTCCTCAGCTGAAGTTAATGAATGGAAAGCGGTTAACAGATAGTATGTCAGCCATTACTGCAGAGCTGGTGGCTATTTTATTGGCCTTGGAGTGGGTGGAGGAAAATGGACCAGGGAAAAGAATAATTTGTTCAGACTCAAGTGCTGCTTTAATGGCATTAAAGGGAAGGAAAAGTGAAGCCAGGGCAGATTTAGTTGTAGAAGTCTTAGTAACACTTAATAGAGTTAATAAAATGGGGAGTACAGTTGGATTTATTTGGGTACCTGCTCACATTGGTGTTCAGGGAAATGAAGAGGCAGATGAAATGGCAAGAAGTGCAGTAAATAAAAGTGAAGTAGAGTTGGAGGTTATGTTCGGTAGGGTAGAATGTAAAAGTATTATCCAAGAAAGAACATTGAAATTATGGCAAAAAGAATGGAATGAGGGACATAAAGGCAGACATTATTATTCTGTTCAGCCAACAGTAGGACGTAACCTAAATACAACATTAGAAAGGAAAGAGTGTCATTCTAACTAGATTAAGGTTGGGCCATTGTGCACTAAACTTTGGGTTAGCAAGGGTTGGAAAACATCTAGATGGCAGATGTAGATGTGGACAAGAAGAAACGGTGAATCATGTAATAATGGAGTGCTCCAACCATCATACAGCAAGATGTCACATGATTTCAGAGTTATTAGAATGTGGAGTCTCTAATATATCTGTTCAGACTATTCTTAACCCAAAGGACTATGAGTCTACAAAGATTTTTATGAAGTTTTTGCACAAGACTGGACTTTACGCAAGGATTTAAAGGATAAACCGAGGCCTCAAATGACCTGAGGAGGGCAGTAATACGCCGGTGATGCGTCTATGCTGCCGCAAATTCAAAAGAAGAAGAAGAAGAAGAATGAAGGCATGCAGCAGTGAATTCCATGCAGCGGTGAATTTTGTGCGCATCAGGATGTCCAGCCAAAGCTGTGTTCTATTTGATGTTTATCTGGTTTGATCTATTGGTCAGTGTCTGTTAAGTATATTCTTTGACTTTGGTATAGTTTAATTGTTATTGTTACATGTGGAGAGTTGAGATGAATGAGAGATGTGAGATTGAGTAATCATTTATTAGTCCAATAATAAATGGTTAAATTGCTGTTGGCCTCACATCTCCTCTTTTGTTGTGGACCCCTTTCTCAACGAGCATCTTATAATAGGGGTTCGTAACACTCTCTATTAGTTTTATTGGATCGTAGTGCTGCGTTTGACACAATTGACCACAACATTCTTTTGCATAGACTTGAACACTTTGTTGGCATCAGTGGAAGTGCATTAGCATGGTTTAAATCGTACTTATATGACCGCCATCAGTTCGTAGCAGTGAATGAAGATGTATCATATTGATCACAAGTGCAGTATGGAGTACCTCAAGGCTCAGTACTAGGGCCGCTACTCTTCATGCTTTATATGTTACCCTTGGGAGATATCATCAGGAAACATGGTGTTAGCTTTCACTGTTATGCTGATGATACTCAGATCTATATTTCTTCACGGCCTGGTGAAACACACCAATTTGAAAACTAATGGAATGCATAGTCTATATAAAAAACTGGATGACGAGTAATTTCTTGCTGCTAAATTCTGAAAAAACAGAGGTGTTAATTATATGACCTAAAAACTCTGCTTGTAATAACCTAGAACACTGTCTAAGACTTGATGGTATGAACCTAAGTGTGCTATTTGATCGCAATCTTTCCTTAGAAAGCCACGTTTCTAGCATTTGTAAAACTGCATTTTTCCATCTCAAAAATATATCTAAATTACGGCCTATGCTCTCAATGTCAAATGCAGAAATGTTAATCCATGCATTTATGACCTCAAGGTTACATTATTGTAATGCTTTATTGGGTGGTTGTTCTGCACGCTTAGTAAACAAACTACAGCTAGTCCAAAATGCAGCAGCAAGAGTTCTTACTAGAACCAGGAAGTATGACCATATTAGCCCGGTCCTGTCAACGCTGCACTGGCTCCCTATCAAACATTGTATAGATATATAAAATAAGTATGTACGTGACGTGTGTTTACCGCGCATGCGCAGTAACGTATATGTTTTTACCGTAAATATGAGTGTGCGCCGTACTGACTGTCATTAATGCGCATATTCAGGTTAATTCACTTCCGGATGTTCGTAAGGTATGGTGGATATGAGATATTACTTTTGTTTTCTTAAAAATTTGCGTTTAAATTGCTTTTAATTGTAAGAATGCTTTGGTCATAATCATAGAGAATGCCATTGCAAATGTGTGCGATTTCAAACACTTATGACATGTTTTATGATATAGTATTCGAATGCTGGTCTTTCAAAGTCTCATTTCGCCTAAAATGAACCATAAAAGATGTCTTAAAAGAGAGCAGAAAGACTTTATTAATGTAAGTAATACCATTGATGGTTGCATGCATTGCAAAAAAAAAATATATCATATTTGTAATCTTTTTCATTAACATTATCAAAGATTAATAGATACTATAACAAATGTATTGTTAGTTCATGTTAATTAATACATTAACTAGTGTTTACCAATGACACCTTATTGTAAAGTGTTACCTCTTAAATTGACCTTCATATGTCTTAATATGACTTTTTGGGGACAGAAGAGTCCCACTTCATGTGGCTAGAGTACTGTAATTATCTGTTTTTCTTTCTCTGACAGACTGTATAGCCCTCAACTGTAGCAATTTTAAATTGAAAAAAACTTCAAACTTTCAGGCCATGCTTTCTCAAGCCAAGCCAACCTAAACTTTGACTTGACAAACTTTATTAATTTAGTTGATGTTATTGCTGGTTATAAATTAAATCTCTTAGGTAGTTTACAGACAAAGCCAATAACACTTTTTCTAACACCATGCTATAATATATTTAAAAATACATGTAAAAAATATTTTCCTTGTATGGCTCTTCTGCCTTTCTTCAAAATGATTTAATATTGCTTTAATATTGTTTGTTCTTTTCTGTAAATTAGGTGTGGTAAACTGGAGTTCCGTACTGAACTTTTTTTCTGAAACGAAGTAAAACTGTTTCGTGAGCGTTGTATATGAGGCTCCTGGTATAAGATTTGCTAAATCGTGTACACTATTTATACATCAAGAGAACGAATTAGTAAATTGTGCATACGATTTAGCAAATCGATGAAATGTAAAAGTAATCGTGCACATTTTAGTACAAACGAGGGAAAAAAAATAGTAAATCATGGAAATTATGTATCTTTTTTTTTTTTTTTGCATGTCATGAGCGGGACTCTGTGCTCACCAGGGGCGTCGGACTGGGGGTAAAACCAGTACTGATTACCAGGGCCCCAAAGGAAGAGAATATATATATATATAATTATATATATATTATATAATTAAGACATTAGGACTGGGATCTTGTGCAGCGCCCCTGGTGCTCACTATCAGAAGATAAACCTAAACAATAAAGCAATTACCAAAGAACCATAATTCTTGAGCTTCTCAGAAAAAAAAAAACATTCATAAAGCGTAAAGATATGAAAAATAAACAAAATATAGAGATTTCTAGCATCTCTCCTGTATTATTTGTCCCCCAAAAAAACAAACAGATTTTAAGAAAATGAGAGTATCGACTTTCTCAGAAGAATCTGTGATCTCTGATTACTGACTGTGGAGAAGACTCTTTCAGACAGTGCTGAGGAGGCAGAGTTAGGTGCAGGACAGCTGATAGAGAAGAGGAAGAGTGTGTTTCTTACCCCAGCAGCAGAAGACAGGCTCTTCTGAGGGAAGGACAGGAGGCTTGATGCAGTGTTTTGCTGTAGAACAAGGCTCCTTCTCAGCACCTGATCTTCTTCAGAAAAGAGTTCCTCTAGTGTAGAGTCATTGTTTTTATTATAACACATGGAAAGTTTATGAGAAAATTGTTAAATGTGTTCTTCCTCCTCTTCTTCATCCTGGGCCTGCACTGTCAACATCCTTCTCTGGCAGCTGAAAGGGAGGATCATCTTGTTAATGTTACAACCAGTCAAAATCTGGAATCTTTTCTTTATGGTTTTCAAGAGAAGTCTCTTCTGCTTACCAAGGCTAAATTAATTTAATCAAAATTACAAAAAAAAAAAAAAAGTAATATTGTAAAAAGAAACAACAGTTTTCATACTCATTTTCAAATATACTTTAAAATGTATTTATTATGAGGCAAAGCTGAATTTTTCAGTAACTTTACTCCAGTCTTCAGTGTCACATGATCTTTTTCATATACTGATTTGCTACTCAGGAAACATTTACATGCACCTAATCGCATTATTGCTGATATGATCAAAGTGTACATCATGACGTACATGATGTGAATCACATCTGCAGTTAGCTTACTACGGTCGTTAGTTCCACTGAACTCTATTGGTAACGAAGGAACTTGTGACCATAGTTGGTTTTGGGAAACGCTCCCCATAATAGAAATGATGGGGAAGAAAACTTTGCATTTCTGGAGAGCTTCATGATTATTTTATAAATACAAAGTTCAAAATATTGCAAAAAATCTTTTAATTAAAAATCGTAAAATTACAAAAGTCTTTTCTACCACTGGTATTCAATTTTATGCATCCTTTATATTATATCCCCTCCCAAAAAAAAAAAAAAAAAAAAAAAATTAAAAAATTGTTGGGCAGCACAACTGATTGATTGATTTCTGAAGATCATGTGACACTTAAGACTGGAGTAATTAATGCTGAAAATAGCTGTGCATTATAGAAATAAACTATACTTTTAAAATATATTTAAAACGTTTGACCAGCTGTGTACATTGCTACATTTAAATGAAAACACAACTTGTAATAAACTGTTTTCTTCAGTCATTCCCAGACCTCCTTGTTTTTAATCTTTCCCTCAAATCTAAAGAAACAAATCATTTTATAGACAATTTGGATAAGTCACGAATTGCAATAGTTATATAACTATAATCACAATACTCAATTATATATATAATTGTAAATATATATTGAGTATCGGGATAGTATTGAATTGGCAGATTAGCGTATCATCCCAGCCCTAGTTACTATAGTCAAAACAATGAAACTCTCTTCAAGAGCTGCTTCAAGTTGCTTCAAGTGCATCAATCTGCGCACTGGTTGTGTATAAGCACTGCGCACTGTATAGGAGCCATACCCTTTCCTATTATAATACATTAGCACAATGAAAGATTAATAAATCTTTCTTTTTCTGTCCCATCTACCACATGTTGCTGCCTTCATTACTGTGCTATACATCTAAAAGAAATTTATTTTACACACACACGTACGGACACACGCACGCACGCACGCACGCATGCACACACACACACACACACACACACACACACACACACACACACACACACATATATATATATATATATATATATATATATATATATATATATATATATATATAGTTTTGCACATCCTGTCATACCGGTGACTGGATGTTGCTGCAATAGATGCAGCATTTTGCAGCATTAAGGTTAACGATTAATTGATTAATTGATCGATAATTTAAACAATGATCGATCATGGAAATGTCGAAAATTTACATCCCTACACAGAAGTAGAGAAATTATACATTGGATTAAAAACAATTGAAAAAACAACACTGATATCGGATCGGAATTGGCAGATACTGTCAGAATCAGAATCAGAAAGAGCTTTATTGCCAAGTATGCTTACGCATACAAGGAATTTGTTTTAGTGACATAAGCTTCCAGTACACAGAGACAACAACACACAGACAAAAAAAAAAAAAAAATTCAAAAAAATAATGGAATAGGATTGAGTAAGATGCAGGAATGTTCTAGGATGGAGGGTTAACAAATAAATATAAGGATATTGCACGTTTATAAGCATAAGTAGGGAACATTTAACTGTTCATGAGGTAGATTGCCTGGGGGAAGAAACTGTTTTTGTGCCTTGCTGTTCTGGTATTTGCGGCTCTGAGGCGCCGGCCAGATGGCAAAAGTTCAAAGATGGGATGACTTGGATGTGAGGGATCCAGAGTGATTTTCTGAGCCCTTTTCCTCACTCTGGATGTATACAGTTCTTGAAGGGTGGGCAGGGGAGCACCAATAATCCTTTCAGCAGTCCGAACAGTTCTCTGTAGTCTTCTGATGTCTGATTTTGTTGCTGAACCAAACCAGACAGTTATTGAAGTACAGAGGACAGACTCAATGACGGCTGAGTAGAACTGTTTCAGCAGCTCCTGTGGCAAGTTAAACTTCTTCACCTGGCGAAGGAAATACAGCCTTTGCTGGGCCTTTTTCACAATGGAGTCAATGTGATTGTCCCACTTCAGGTCCTGAGAGATGGTGGTTCCCAGGAATCTGAATGACTCCACTGCAGTCACAGTGCTGTTCATGATGGTGAGTGGGGAAAGTGCAGGGGGGTTTCTCCTAAATGTAACAGGTATTTTTTTTAAAGGGACTTTTATTTTGACGGGTTGGCCTGTTTTCAGCAAGTTCGCGGGAGAGGCAAAGACGTCTGGGAAGAAGGGAGAGGGAGATCGGTTTTTACGAGAGAAAAGACACGCCATGATTGCTGTCTGAGAGATCTTCAGTTTTCATCGGGAAAACGTGAAAGAAGATAGTAATACAGTTCATCTCCGTTTTTGTGGGTTAAATGAACATTAACGACATCGTCGTCTGAGACTGGAAACGGAGCTGGTGCAGAAGTTCGGCTGATTGCGTCATCGAACAGAGTGAGAGACTGGCTGAGAGCACGAGAGTTAGTTGCTGGAGCCGTGAGTTTCGTTCTGAGCACTGCTGTTTTGTATTTTTCGAACTGTATGTATCCTTGAGAGTTTTTCTGCGTGCCGGTTAATGAGCTGTGCTTTGGATTGGGAGACGTTAATTTCTTCCTGCTTGTCAATCTAGTGCACTTGTTAGTGCGCGAAAAAATGAACTGGAAGTGAGTTTTTTTTTCACAGCGTTTAATCTTTCCGCTCCCTGAGTATTTTTGTATTTTTGTGGAGACTGTGCATTGCCTAAAATCGGATTTGCTTTATTTTTATTTTTATTTTTTCTCTCTTTTTTGTAGTGACCATTTGCTAGTTTTTTTATTATTACCCTGCCACCCTGACGACATCTCATTACTTTCCTGCTCCAGCTGTTCATTTTTTTGATTACAGGTCATCTCAAGTCATCGCAAGTAATTTCTTCAGTTTCCTCGTTGCTACAGACTGGTACAAACATTCATTGCACATATACACATATGAACTCTTTACTGATGTAGACTGAACTGGACTGAGAACTTGAACTAGAACTGAGTTTGAATTGAAAATTAAATCATCTGTCGAATCTCAAGAGTCATTTCAGAGTTCACTTGATCTAAGTCAAGTTATTTCTGAGTTTATTTGAAGTGATTCATTAGTGAACTGATTGTTATTCCAGAGGTGAACACAAGTTTTATGGTTAAACAGTTGGTGGTGCACCACGGGTAAAGATTATTGTGACTACTTTATTTGAATAACATTGTTATATATATTTTTTTGTTTTGCTTTGTTTTTTTTATTTTCCATGTCTTGTTCTGATGTGCTTTATCTTGCTCTGAAAAGGAAAAAAGACATTCTAAAAAAATAATTAAATCTGATTAAATGTTAAAGTAAGTCTCAAGAGTATTATCATTGTTGAACTTACCTTGGAGTAGGGGCGTCTCACTTGCTCTGTTAGGTACCAGGTTGGTGGGAATGTGAATTGGTATTGTTATATTGCCTCACATATTTACACTTCAGGCGGCCACCAAATTAGTACAAGTATTTGTAGACTTAACTGAAGCCACACTCTCTGGTTCCTTTTAGTATATAACACAACAGAGTAAGGTAACACGTATACATAACCTATACATTGAGACTCAAAGCACTGAGGTGGGGGACCAAGATCCTTTCCTTCTTAAGTCTTCCGAGGTAACATTCATTTCCCCTACTAAGCGGGCAGTAACGCACCCGTTACACTTTGGCGTCATGAACAGGATGACACAGAGAAGGATTTCATCCGACTGAACTCTGAGGAAGTGCGTGCATGTCTGTGGCCAGCGCAAGAGCTCAAACCAAGAGAAACTGCAGTTCAAGTAGCTATACAAGCATCCATCAAGAAAGTGCTGAATGGTTACAACTGGGATGAAATTAGAGCGTTGCAGAGAAGTGATCCATTGATAGGTCCCATATACCATGCTGTATCCAAGAATGAAAGACCAAGCCGAACAAGACCACAAAGTATGCTGCCAGAGCTGAAAAAGCTTTGAAGAGAGTATGAACGTCTTCAACTGCATCAGGGTGTGATGTTTAGATGTATCCTTGACCCAAGGGATGGAGAGAAAATAAGGCAGCTAGTTGTTCCAGCCTCCTTACGTCGTTCAGTTTATGACAGCCAACATGAACATGGAGGTCATTTTGGAGAGAGGAGTACTCTGACATTGATGAGGCGAAACTACTATTGGCCTAGCATGTCTAACGATGTTCAAGACTGGATACGACAGTGTAAACGGTGTACACTGGCAAAGGATGTCTTTCCAAGAATTAGAGCCCCAATGACATGTAGTAATGTCACCGCTCCTTTAGAGGTTCTGGCAATGGATTACACTCAACTGGAGATGTGTTCAGGAGGATATGAAAATGTGCTGGTTTTGACTGACATGTTCACACGATTTACAGTTGCTGTCCCAACTAAGAACCAAACCGCGAATACCACTGCAAAAGCTCTCATCAAGCATTGGTTCCTCTACTATGGGTGTCCAGCTCGTCTGCACTCAGATCAGGGAAGATGTTTCGAATCTCAAGTGATCAAGGAACTCTGTAGAGTGTACAGTGTCGGGAAGAGCCATACAAGTCCCTACCATCCTCAAGGGAACTCTCAATGTGAGAGGTTCAACCGTGCAATGCATGATATGCTGAGAACATTGACACCTGAGAAGAAGAAAGACTGGAAGACCCACTTGCCAGAGCTAGTGATGGTATACAACAATCACGTTCACTCATCCACTGGCTATTCTCCTTTTTATTTGATGTTCGGGAGGGATGCGCGCCTTCCATTAGATGTGTTGGGTGGAAAGGATTTGGAGGACAGTGATGCAGAAAACTTGGACGATTGGGTGAAGAGTCATCATGGTCGACTAAAGACTGCCGTAGAAGTTGCAAATATGGTTGCACAGGAAGCTTCTAAGAGACGGAAAAGAGTGTATTACCGAAAATCCTCTGGAGCGCTTGTAAGGCCTGGTGACCGTGTGTTGCTACGTAATCACAAACATAGGGGCAGAAATAAGATTCAAGACAAGTGGGAACATGCACCGTACATTGTAGTAAAGCAGAATCATTCAGACATACCTGTATTTACTATCAAACCTGAAAAGGGGGGCCCGTTCAGAGTAGTACACAGAGATCAGCTCCGTCACTGCACATTTCTTTTGTCACCTAGTATGCCACGTACAACCACATGTAGACCCGTAACCCAGTCAGACTCTGAAACCGAATTCCCAGATCTTATTTGTGTTCCAGCCGCTCCACTTAGTCATGACCGAGATGGAGTGGTCCAGGGTGAGACACATGATGTAGATTTTAGAGGGGATGTAGTGCAAGAGCAGGAAAATATGGCACAAGATGTAGCCCCAGAAACAGAGTTGGAGTTACAGGAAGTTTCAGATGATACTGATATTTCAGATGTTGAATGTGAAAGTGTCCCAGAACTCAGACGCTCTCAAAGACAAAACCGTGGAAAATTACCTGTGAGGTATAGAGATGATTATCAGATGAAATAAGAAAAAACATTAACTGAGGTTGCGATGGTAAATATTTATGAACTTGTTGAAAGTTGAAAAGTTTAGAATAATGTGTAAAAATTGTGTTTATGTTCCAGAGAGACTTGCAAGAGATGTCGATGGTATGGCAGGGTTTCGCAAGGGGGAAATGTAACAGGTATTTTTTTTAAAGGGACTTTTATTTTGACGGGTTGGCCTGTTTTCAGCAAGTTCGCGGGAGAGGCAAAGACGTCTGGGAAGAAGGGAGAGGGAGATCGGTTTTTACGAGAGAAAGACACGCCATGATTGCTGTCTGAGAGATCTTCAGTTTTCATCGGGAAAACGTGAAAGAAGATAGTAATACAGTTCATCTCCGTTTTTGTGGGTTAAATGAACATTAACGACATCGTCGTCTGAGACTGGAAACGGAGCTGGTGCAGAAGTTCGGCTGATTGCGTCATCGAACAGAGTGAGAGACTGGCTGAGAGCACGAGAGTTAGTTGCTGGAGCCGTGAGTTTCGTTCTGAGCACTGCTGTTTTGTATTTTTCGAACTGTATGTATCCTTGAGAGTTTTTCTGCGTGCCGGAGTCGTTAATGAGCTGTGCTTTGGATTGGGAGACGTTAATTTCTTCCTGCTTGTCAATCTAGTGCACTTGTTAGTGCGCGAGAAAATGAACTGGAAGTGAGTTTTTTTTCACAGCGTTTAATCTTTCCGCTCCCTGAGTATTTTTGCATTTTTGTCGAGACTGTGCATTGCCTAAAATCGGATTTGCTTTATTTTTATTTTTATTTTTTCTCTCTTTTTTGTAGTGACCATTTGCTAGTTTTTTTATTATTACCCTGCAACCCTGACGACATCTCATTACTTTCCTGCTCCAGCTGTTCATTTTTTTTATTACAGGTCATCTCAAGTCATCGCAAGTAATTTCTTCAGTTTCATCGTTGCTACAGACTGGTACAAACATTCATTGCACATATACACATATGAACTCTTTACTGAACTGGACTGAGAACTTGAACTAGAACTGAGTTTGAATTGAAAATTAAATCATCTGTCGAATCTCAAGAGTCATTTCAGAGTTCACTTGATCTAAGTCAAGTTATTTCTGAGTTTATTTGAAGTGATTCATTAGTGAACTGATTGTTATTCCAGAGGTGAACACAAGTTTTATGGTTAAACAGTTGGTGGTGCACCACGGGTAAAGATTATTGTGACTACTTTATTTGAATAACATTGTTATATATATTTTTTGTTTTGCTTTGTTTTTTTTATTTTCCATGTCTTGTTCTGATGTGCTTTATCTTGCTCTGAAAAGGAAAAAAGACATTCTAAAAAAATAATTAAATCTGATTAAATGTTAAAGTAAGTCTCAAGAGTATTATCATTGTTGAACTTACCTTGGAGTAGGGGCGTCTCACTTGCTCTGTTAGGTACCAGGTTGGTGGGAATGTGAATTGGTATTGTTATATTGCCTCACATATTTACACTTCAGGCGGCCACCAAATTAGTACAAGTATTTGTAGACTTAACTGAAGCCACACTCTCTGGTTCCTTTTAGTATATAATACAACAGAGTAAGGTAACACGTATACATAACCTATACATTGAGACTCAAAGCACTGAGGTGGGGGACCAAGATCCTTTCCTTCTTAAGTCTTCCGAGGTAACATTCATTTCCCCTACTAAGCGGGCAGTAACGCACCCGTTACATAAAGTCCACGATCATCTCCACTGTTTTGAGCGTGTTCAGCTCCAGGTTGTTAAGACTGCACCAGACAGCCAGCTGCTCAACCTCTTGTCTGTAAGCAGACTCATCACCGTCCTGGATGAGGCCGATGACTGTAGTGTCGTCTGCAAACTTTAGGAGCTTGACAGAGGGGTCTTTAGAGGTGCAGTCGTTGGTGTACAGGGAGAAAAGCAGAGGGGAGAGAACACATCCCTGAGGGGCACCAGTGTTGGTAGAGCAGCTGTTTGATGTGAATTTCCCCAGTCTCACTAACTGTTGCCTATCTGTCAGAAAGCTGGTGATCCACTGACAGATAGAGCTAGGAACAGAGAGCTGGGTCAGTTTGGTCTGGAGGGTTGTTGGAGTGATGGTGTTGAAAGCCGAACTAAAGTCCACAAACAGGATCCTCACATAAGTCCCTGTTTTGTCCAAATGTTGCAGGATGAAGTGCAATCCCATGTTGATTGCATCATGCACGGACCTGTTTGCTCGGTAAGCAAACTGCAGGGGGTCCAGTAAGGGTCCAGTGATGTCCTTCAGATAAGCCAGAACCAGTTTTTCAAACGACTTCATGACGACAGACGTTAGAGCCACAGGTCTGTAGTCGTTAAGTTCTGCTA
The DNA here is from genome assembly GCF_023724105.1 of Carassius gibelio. NCBI lineage: Eukaryota > Metazoa > Chordata > Actinopteri > Cypriniformes > Cyprinidae > Carassius > Carassius gibelio. The sequence goes on along the minus strand of NC_068417.1, from coordinate 13,113,764 downwards.
TCTTGGGTTTCTTTGGGATGGGGATGATGGTGGAGCGTTTGAAGCAGGAAGACACTTCACACAACTCCAGGGATCTGTTGAAGATCTGTGAAAAGATGGGGGCCAGCTGGTCAGCACAGATTTTCAGACAGGCTGGTGTAACACCATCTGGGCCTGGTGCTTTTCTTCTTTTGTTCTTCTTGAAGACCTGGCGCACATCATCTTCACAGATTTGAAGAGCAGGAGGTGTGGAGGGTGGGATTGCAGGATGTGTTAATGGTTGTGTAGGGAGATGGTCAGAATGGGTGTTGGGGGTTTCAAATCTGCAATAAAACTCATTCAGGTCGTTAGCAAGTCGTTGATTAGCCTCAGTGCAAGGGGATGGTGTCTTGTAGTTCGTGATGGCTCTTAGACCTCTCCACACTGAAGTTGAGTCGTTGGAAGTAAACTGGTCTTCCAACTTTTTAGCGTAGGTCTTTTTAGCCACTCTAATCACTTTGTTCAGTGTGTTCCTGGCCTGATTGTACAAGACCCTGTCCCCATTTCTGTAGGCATCCTCTTTGGCCTGACGAAGATGTCTGAGTTTTACTGTAAACCATGGCTTATCATTGTTGAATGTTAAATAAGTCCTGGTAGGAATGCATATATCCTATATAGTGCATATATAGCATATATAGTGACAGCCAATCACATTAGTTTTCTGGTATTGCATGTACTTGATTGGCTTGCGTCTATGCTAGGGTATTTGCATAAGACGGTCTGACTGGAGGACGGCTGCATTGGCGCTTGAAAAGTTTTCAACTTTTGCCACGACCAACGGACCCAGAATTAATTTCACCATGCTTGACGTCACTCCATTCAAAGTAAACGAGAGGCGTTGACTCCCCGTGTGAACGGGGCGTTATATGTCTGGATACCGCTGCACAAATCTTTCAACCATGACAAATGCAGCTCCAGCACGGCCTTACATCCAGGACAGCAGTACAGAGTGACGTCTGTATTTCCCGGCCAGAGAGCACCTGTCCATCAAAAGCTCACTATCTGTTTTGGAGTGTGACTAAAAGGACTGTATTAGGTGAGGTCTGATATCCAGCCTTGCTCAAGGGGTGTCAGTCAAAACACAGGGTCTGATCAGTTCCATCCAAAGAAGTTTAATTTCTCTTAGAATAAGAGTAATTTGCAACCAAGGTGCACACAACACAGCTGTACATGGGCATTACAGGTGATCAATTGGGTATTTGTTGTGAGAGTGGGTGTGTATGTGGTCTACAATAGAAAAGAAATAAGAATTGTAATAAGTTACATGTTTCAAAATATTATTACAAAGACATTCACATTAAATACTTAGTTTCTTATTATATTCTCAAGTTAAATTATCAAAGAACACTAAATGAACAATAAACATTGTAACACCACTACCACCTTGTGGTTAGAAATGGAAACCGCTTTCACACTCAAACCGCTTATGAGGTAATTTGCATAACTGCACATAAGCATGAACATCGCGTCCATAAAGATCAAATAAACAGCGATTTAGTTACTAATATGGCAGTTACACACAGTGGGATACTAAATCTGACATTCGTTCACATCATTACACCATAGTTTGAGAGAACTCAAATCATTATGATCATGACAGAAAGGCATATTCAAATGTGCTTGAACGTGTGCGATTTGCGATCAACACTGATAAATGCTTAAACAACGTGCTAACATGCAAACACAATTAACACATGTTATAAGGAACTGTTCAACTAGCAGTTATTTCTAACTTAATAATCAGAAAACTTACTTTTGTTCAGTGATGCACACATTAACCCACGCACAGTTTTTGCACTTCTCCTACTGAGTCACTCTCGCCCTTTCTGCGCATGCGGACTTGTCAAAGGTGGCACACACGCACAGACCCGACCTTTCTAACACTGCCGCCCCCAAATTTGGGTTGAAATTTGCTCTGTTGAAAGGTCGACATTATACAGTCTCAGTCACCAGCAGGAGTGTCATCTGCATCATTAGGGATCTCTGGCAGTATTACTAGGCGCACTATGGGCCTTGTGTAGACTCTGTCCTTTATCTGGATCTCAGCTGTTCGTACACGATCATCAGCCCCAGGGAAGATCTTTACTACTCTGCCAATTTGCCAGAATGACCGAGGCATCTGAGGGTCAACCAGCATGACGACTGTTCCGGGTTTGATGTCAGCTGATGGGTTATGCCACTTCCCTCTGGTTTGCAATCCTGGTAAGTAGTGCCTTATGAAGGCCGTCCAGAATCTGTCAGCCAACACTTGTGAATGCCTCCATCTCCGTCTTCCTAGAAGTTCTGATACTGGGTAGATAACTTGGGGCAGGGAACCATCTGGCCGCCCCATCAGAAGGCAATTTGGGGTGATCGGATCTAAATCAGCAATGTCCGCTGATACGTACCCAAGTGGTTTGGAGTTTAGGATGGCCTCGATTTCTATGAGGACAGTTTGAAGAACTTCTTCAGTCACTGTATCTGATCCCAGAGTTTTGTAAAGTGCAGCCTTAACCGAACGAATCTCTCGTTCCCACACCCCTCCGAAGTGTGGAGCAGAAGGAGGATTGAAATGAAAGCTAATCTGTTGTTTAGCTAACTGCTGCTGTAAATCCTGACTTAGCTGACGAAATGCCTCTTTAAGTTCTGTCTCACCACCTCGGAAGTTGGTGCCTTGGTCTGAGTATAACTCTGCTGGTTTCCCACGTCGACCTATGAACCGTCGCAGTCCCATGAGGAATGCATCACTATCCATTGATGTCAGAACTTCGAGGTGCACAGCCCGAGTGGTCAGGCATTTGAATAAAAGGCCCCATCTCTTCTCTGTCCGACGTCCTACCTTGACCAAGAATGGTCCAAAACAATCCATTCCAGTTGAATGGAATGCAGGTTTGAATAACCGATGTCTAGATGGTGGAAGATCGACCATTTTCTGTGAAGCTGGCTTTGACCTCCATTTACAGCATTCAAGACATGTTCGCTGGTGTTTCTTTACAGCTTCTCTGCCTTTCAAGATCCACACACTTCGGTGCAGCTCTGCAAACACTCGTTCCGGTCCTGGATGGCAAAGGCGAGTATCATGATCTTTGATGAGTAAACGGGTGTTAGGATGATTGGGATCCAACACAATAGGGTGTACTGCACTTGGATCGAGGCCTTCTACACATCTTAATCGTCCTCCGACTCGAATTAGATTACTGGTTTGGTCAAACTCTGGAGAGAGACAAAGGAGTCGGCTGTTAGAACGAACAGGCTTACTACTCTTTAACAACTGGTAGTCCTCTGGAAAACTGTCCATTTGGGCCTTTCTCAGTGCAATCAGCTCTGCCTTTTGGTAAGTACTGGCTGGAGGAGAACCATTTTGCAGTGCCGCCCCATGCAGCTCCTGTGCCACCGACTCAATCAAGTCCTTCCAGCTGCTAGATTTACTACCATCTGCAGTTTGTGGTGCGGAGTTAATCACACCACAGAAGATAGCTCGTTTTAACTCAGCTTTATCATCAGATTCCAGGCTGTGCTTAGCTGGAGGTGATGGCCAACTACTCTGAGGTTGGAGGAGAAATTCTGGTCCCTGAGTCCATCGATTCCGTTCAGCGAGGTCCTTCAGATTCTTGCCACGGGTTAGATCATCTGCAGGATTCCTTGTGGAGTCGATGTAATGCCATGCCTTAAGGTCCGTTAATTCTTGAATCTCTGCTACCCTGTTACCCACAAATACCTTGAAGCGGCATGATTCTGAATATAACCAGTGAAGGACAGTTGTTGAATCAGTCCAGAATGTGACCTTTTGGGCCTTCAGGGTAAGCTCAGTTCCAATGAGTTTGGCCAACTGTGCTCCTACAAGAGCGGCACACAACTCAAGCCTAGGTATGGAGCACTGCTTACGTGGGGCAACACGGGACCGGGCCAGGAGAAAGGAAAGGTTTACTCTCCCACTAGGATCTTCAGAACGAAGGTAAGCAACTGCCCCATATGCTTTCTCTGAAGCATCAGTGAAAATGTGGATCTCATGAGTGACTCCAGGGTGGTCCATGCTGTATGGTGTGTAGCATCGAGGGAGTACTACAAGAGGTAAATATTGAAGCTCAGCTTCCCATACTTTCCATGCTCGTTGAAGGTCCTCAGGGAGTTGTGGGTCATCCCAATTTCTGTTCTTGACCCAAAGCTGCTGAACAATCACCTTTGCTCGAGTGGTAAAGGGAAGAATGACACCCAGGGGATCATACTGACTTGCTAACACACGATATATGTTCCGCATTGTCAGAGCTCCATAGTTAACAGGTCTGTGCTTGAATCCTAGGTTGTCTGACTCACAGTGCCAACTCAATCCTAAGGTGGATTCACGTGGATCTACTTTATCATGTGAAAGCCATAGTTCTAACTCCGAAGATTTGGCATCTGTTGGCAAGTGACTGACGACATCTTGCACATTACTGGCCCACTGGCGGATGTCAAATCCTCCAGTTGCTAGTAGTTTACGAAGTTTGTCCAGTAACTGCCTTGCCTCTTGAGCAGATGGTAAGCTCTGAAGACAGTTATCCACATAGAAGCATCTCTCCACAGAATGTCTCACATCTTCATCTGGTGTGCTGTGCAATGAGATGTGTTTTTGAAGGGCGAAGGTTGCACAGCATGGACTGCACGTGGTGCCGAATGGCAGTACTCGTCATTCATAAATATCAGGTGGTTCGTCAGGAGGGGGCCTGTCCTCAGGTAAAAGCAGGACCTGGTGAAACATCCCCCGGATGTCACCACTGATACCTACACTATGCTCTCTAAATCGAAGTAAGACACCCAGGAGAGAGGGGCTCAAGACCGGACCAGGTAACAGTGAATCATACAGGTTCAGGCCTTTGTATTGGAAGGAGCAATTAAACACAACACGGTCCTTTGCATTATGGCTGACCAAATGGTGTGGTATATACCAAGACTCTCCTGTTACATTACCTCCTTCTGGGGGGAGTCTAGCAGCTGCGCCATTCAGTTCCAACTTCTCTATCTCAAGGTGGCACACGCGCACAGACCCGACCTTTCTAACACTATCCAATCAGAGTAGATCACTGTTAAGCCCGCCCCAACGAGAGTTTTGTGTCAAAACACCAAACGAAAAACTGCGAAACGTAAGCGAAATCTGTGGCAATGAATTCAGAATCCACGATTAGCGACAACGAATCTTTGAAAAAGATTATCAAAGAATGGTATATTTGAAGAGCCTGTTAAATTTGTGCGACTGAGTAAATTTTTTTCATTTTCATTGTGTTTTTCTTCCTTTGTAATTGAATATTTTTGATAGTTTCTGAAAATTTTACGTTCAATTTTATAAAGTTTCGTTCATTATTATTGAAACAAATGTAATTCTATACTAAATAACGCTTTCACTCACTCAGTGTATATAGAAATGAATTACACTTGAAATATGGGGAAGTCGTGGCCTAAGGTTAGAGAGTCGGACTCCCAATCGAAAGGCTGTGAGTTCGAGTCACGGGCCGGCAGGAATTGTGGGTGGGGGGAGTGCATGTACAGTTCTCTCTCCACCTTCAATACCACGACTTAGGTGCCCTTGAGCAAGGCATCGAACCCCCAACTGCTCCCCGGGCGCCGCAGCATAAATGGCTGCCCTCTGCTCCAGGTGTGTGTTCACTGTGTGTGTGTGTGTGTGTGTGTGTGTTCACTGCTCTGTGTGTGTGCACTTCGGATGGGTTAAATGCAGAGCAAAAATTCTGAGTATGGGTCACCATACTTGGCTGAATGTCACGTCACTTTCACTTTTTCACTTTCGTATACGTTTATTTGAGTGATTGTAATTTTCTGTAGAAGTGTATGTGCCAAGATAGCATGGGCGTGGTTTGTGAACCATATCATCATGTGAAATCATGTTAAAATGACACTTAAACTGTGTCGCATGCATTAAAACAGGTACCGAGGAAACAACACAACATAATAATTTCACCAACATTTATTAAGAACATTAAGAAGTAATTTATCAATGTATCAACGTCTTTTTTTTCTTTACAGTCGCTTTTGACAAATCATAATGGTGCTTTTCTACTGCATGGTACCCAAAATGAAAAATGTTTTTTTAAGGAGTCATGGCAGTCGAGGCGGCGCAAATATAACATGTGAATCCCGCCCACTCTAAAGTGGTACTAAACTGCAGTGGAAACGCAAACTGTGCCAAGCCAAGCCATACTGTACCATACTGAGCCGTGCTGAGCTGAGTCGTACCAAATTGTGGAAAAGCGTAATAAAATAGTTCACATGTACACGCACATCCCCGGTTGATCCATAACACCGCCATGTTCAGTAACCGCTGTTGCAGAGATTTCAGGGTGATGCTGTGTATATCTAGGAGAAAGCACTTTATTTGGACCTATCGGAAACGTAGATCTATTTAGGAATCTTTAAGATTACTTACAACAGAACAGCAAGGCATTTTATGGACTACAGTTTCATGAACATAGTAGAGGAGGTACTTCTGACTTTGCTATGACAATCTGATGCTTCTGAATCAGCTATTATAAATATGTTTTGTCATTAATTTCAGTATTTGCTATTGAATGTTCAAATGTGTAGTTTTGCATAGTGTGTTTGTGTGTTTGTGCTCTTGTTTTTGTGAAATATCAGGACACAACTCTGTATAATGACATGGGTATGACAGGTATTACAAGGAGAGGGTGACTTATGAGGACATAACCCATGTCCCCCTTTTTCTAAATGCTTATAAATCATACAGAATGAGTTTTTTTTTTTAGAAAGTAAAAATGCACAAAGTTTCCTGTGAGGTTAGGGTTAGGTGTAGGGTTGGTGTAGGGCCATAGAATATACAGTTTGTACAGTATAAAAACCATTACGCCTATGTGATGAACCCCCTTTTCATAAAAACAAACGTGTGTGTGTGTGTTTGAAAGAGGCAGAGAGTGAGAGAAACAGGGTCAAACAGTAGAGTCAGCTGTCTTAACCATTTGTGGCTTGTGTACTGCAGACACAGAAGCTTCATCACTGTGTCTGTCACACGACTCTGTTCCTCTTTCAGGCTTGAACTGATGGTAAAACTATAGACGACGAGTGCTTGCAGTGTTTGGCCCATCAGAGCAGACTGCACTTGTCAGAAGGAGGGACTTGTAGAAAATGAGGCGTTTGAGAGAGATAAGATCTGATAAGAAATCTAAAGGGGTTTTGATATTGATGGCCCGGTGTCTTCCTTTTTCCATACATTGCTCTAGGAGTGATAAAGATGGTCGTGTTATTTGTATACTTGGTACATGGTCCAATACTAAATGCGCTTTTATTTCAGTTTATGTTCCCAACGAATATGATAGTATGTTTTATCAACATCTTGTCAGCATTTTACTAAGTTTGAATGACTATCACCTTGTCATAGGAGGCAACTTCAGTGCTGTGCAAAATCCCTTACTTGATAGAGTTTATTGAACTGAATAATGGTTCGACAAATAACCCTAAAGTGCTATTGGAGGTAACACATGTTTCATTAGAAGGAAATCCATTGATTTCTCCTCATTTCGTCAGAGGTCTAGAGATGGCCATAGAATTGAATTAGAGAGACAAGTTCAGGCAGTGGAACAGGATCTCAGAAATACTCATTGTCAACAAAAAGAAAAATAATTAAATGCACTTAAATCAGAGTTAAAACAGTTGCTCTTACACAGAGCCCCTTTATTATGCACTGCACATCAGTCTTACTACTTTAATGGGGAGAGACTGAGTAAATTATTAGCGCTACAGATTAAACCGATGGAATCCAGAGCAAATATACATGCTATAAAGAAGGATGGCCTCTAATACTGTACACTCAAACCAAAGATATAAATCAGATTTTTAAATCTTACTATGATCAGTTATACACTTCTGATTCTTCCTCTAGTTATCAACAAAATTAATCTTTTCTTCAGCAGTTTCCCCTCTCCATATCTGATGAACAACATTTAGAGATGCTAAATGCCCAACTGTCATTAGATGAACCGAACAGGGATTTATCCAAATAGTTAAAACGTTTTACAATAGAGCATCACAGTTCCGCCCACGGCTAGTGCCGGAAGTAAAAATTCAATACAATTTCTGCATTGACATTTGGGGTATAAGCCATAAAAACGTAACCATACATGGTAGACTTAAAACCAGCTACGGCTGTACTAAGCAATAGTATAGTATCACACATGCTCTAAAACTCTTTAGATACTGATTTTTCCGAAAGTCAATGGGAGAAATGAATAGGAAATTTACTTCCGGCACCAGAGCTCTCTCGAGCTGTGGGCGGGACTGTGATGCTCTATTGTTGGTCAGCACGGTTTCTTACAGGCTCCTTAGAATCTTCCTCTTTTGCTCTCGGCAGGGGCACCAGTCAAGGGTAGGGATATTTAGCTCTTTGTTTCCAATATTTCTGTGTCCGTTCCTGAGTGCTTAAACCTTAACATATTTGGTAGTCTTTCAGGTTCTAAAATAAATTGGAATAAATCTGCTCTAATGCCTCTGAATGAAGCAGCTAGAAAAGAATCTAATAGTTTACCTCCTTTGATCCCCATAGTCAAACAGTTGACATATTTGGGTATTACTATATTTTCATAATTTCATCTTATTTCTAATTGTAATTATAAATCTCTCCTGAATACGATCAAGGAGGACTTAGATAGATGGCCCCCCCTTATGTTTAGCTCTTCACGGAAGAATATCTACAATTAAAATATATGTGCTCCCCAGGGTTAATTTTTTATTCTCCATGTTGCCTCTTCCTCCGCCTGAAATTTTTTTCAAGGATTTTAATACAGCCATTTCTAGATTTATATGGATGAAAAAAAGAAAAAAAAGAATCCAACTTGAGATGATGAAGTGTAAGAAACTAGATGGAGGTCTGTCTTTACCTAATTTTGAATTATATAATTTATTCTTTTTAAGTAAGGGGAATCAGAATCTGGGTTAACTCAGATTCTCTGGTTCCAAGGTGAGCTCTGGAACTGAATATTATCCATCCAGTTTGAGTACAAGATCTTTTCAGGTATTTCAAAATCTTTAAATAAAACATATGGACCAATTATTGAAAACAACACAGTACTACAGTATGAAAGTGAAAGTGACGTGACATTCAGCCAAGTATGGTGACCCATACTCAGAATTTGTGCTCTGCATTTAACCCATCCGAAGTGCGCGCAGTGAACACACACACACACTGTGAACACACACCCGGAGCAGTGGGCAGCCATTTATGCTGCAGCACCCAGGGAGCAGTTGGGGGTTCGATGCCTTGCTCAAGGACTCGAACTCACAACCTTTCGATTGGGAGTCCAACTCTCTAACCATTAGGCCACGACTTCCCCCAATATATTAAGTATCCACTCCTTTCCCAGGAGTGGATACTTATATTCCAGCTATCCAATCCTGGAAAAGGGATGGTTTTGTTCAACCTGATTGGGATGTGGTATGGGCCAGATGTTTTACCAGATGTTACATTATAAATGTATTAATAGAGCCTATTTCACTCCTAATGTACTATACAAGATGAAGCTTAGAGCTGATCCTCACTGCCATTTATGTAATAAATCCACAGTAGGCTCTTACTTACAGATGTTTTGGGAATGCCCAGTGGTGGTTCATTTTTGGAAAACTGTATGTTCCGTTCTACACTACACTACACTCAGAACAACACTGAGATGTTGCTAGATAGGATGAAAAGTTGACATCCCTACTATACTTCACTGATTCTCCTTCTTTCTCTCTATAAGTGGACAGCTTCATGGCATCTGTTTGTTCATAGTTCTTTTGAACCATGACTTGTGATTTTTTTCTGAAAGTGAAATTAATCTGAATAAAAATGTTGATCTCAAAAAGAAAAAAAAAAAAAAAAATTGAACTCTATATATTCTGTTACACCAAATAGTGATCTTAAAAAAGCATCATATAGCCCCTTTAAATCTTGGACCCAAGCCATCTATCTGGAGACGACAATATCATACACTTAAGGGTGAAAGTTTTAAAAGTGAACAAACACTTTGGCACACAGAGAGCCCACTAACTGCATCCGGGTAAACCAGAAAACCTTGCAAACAAATGTTTGTGATTAGTTCCACTCCAGACTCCACATTCAGCCATGTTTTTTTTCGTACTTTTTTTTCTGATAATGGTTTGTTTTCCTCATTCGTGAAAACTCATTCCTGAAGAGTGCAGACCATCTGTAATGATGCGGAGGCGGCATTAGAATCCATGTGCAGTATTTTAATAACATCCACAGCAGACAAATCCAAAACAGTAGGCAGAGAATCTTAAACATTAAAAGGCAGAGGTTCATACACAGATAGGCAGTCCAATAAAACAACAAGACAGAGGGTAAATCCAAAAGGCAGAAACAGGGAAACCAGGCAAAGATCATACACAATAAGGCAAACTATGGCAATGGAAAGAACGCTCGGTAAGGCAGACAGGCTGGCAATACTTCGCAAAGTGCTTGTGGCTCCGGCCACGCTTAAATGTCTACCAAACAGGAAGTTACAGGTGAAGCAGAGGGAGTGGAACACAGTCAGTACTCGGGCGAGGGCTCCCTCTGCTGGCGTGGCGTTACACCATCATTATTATCATCATCATCATAATGGCCAACAAGTTTCGTATCTGGACACTGTTAAGTTCCCTTAAGGTGAGATTATCTGTCTACATTTTTCTCTGACTCTACTTTAACATTTTGGGGTCCAACTTTTGAATTTCTCTTCTTGATAGCTGTTGAACGGCCATAACAACAAATGAACAATGGCATTCTTTTTTTTAATCTGATTAAATTGAGATTAATACATTCTTTATTGTGTAAACCACTAATCAATGTCATCTTAGTTTAAACATTACAACAGAAAATCATACATTGTATTTATGACAGTAAAATGGAATTGATATTGAAAAGATAGTGACAGACAAAAACTTGATACAATGTTTAAATATAATGGTGGGATGTCAAAAAATATGTTCTTAGAAATGACTACTGCTTCTCTAGAAGTAACTACTGACTAGCAATATATTTATTTTTCTGCAGGGTTAGCGCTTTTACAGCTTTTCTCACTTCTCATCTTCTCATGCCACTTCTCTTTTCTCATGCAATCCAAAAATATTGCTTAGCAAAGAGGACACTGACAATGTGCTTTCAGACAAGAGAGTAGTTTACTTTTGATATGAAACAAAATCTCAGCTTTCAATGTATATTATATTTTAATAGTATTAGTATTTTAATAGTAATTTTAATGTTCTTTTTTTATTTTTATTTTTATTTTTTTACAAACACCAGCACTGATGGGTATTTCACAGTAAACCTATTCCGTGTAAAGCATAAGGCTACCATAAATATCTTATGTCTAGAATGGAAAAAACACTGTTAAACCACACATTATTGACACATCAAGACAAACAAGCACTGACATTAACCACACATGTCCAGTAATAGACTCATGTATGTGAAGACTCAGTTTGTCTATCCAAGAGATCAAACCACAGCATCAGACCACAGCAGGTCTTACTTTTGACTTATAAACTGAGCTGCTAGAACCTCAAACTGCCAGGGGTCTCTAAAAGTAGTAGAACAAAGGGTCATAGTTTCAAAATAACATTAAAATCGCAATAGACCTACTAATATGTATGGCCATCTTAATTTCTTTGATTTCAAATGTTAAACCATCAGTTTTTAATAATGCTATAAGTTTTATACACTCGACAATGCTGATTTTTACTTGCACTTGGTGCTTGCAGAGTTTTAATATTAAGTTCATACAGCAAAGTTTGTCTCATGTAAATTTTTTAAGCATTTTTTTCCCGAAGCATTTTATTCATCTTTATCTGAATGACACATTTCAGTCCACTGGGATTTCTTGGTCATACAGGGCAAAACTAAAGCATCACTGAAAAATATTTTGCTGAAAATAAAAATGCTTTTTTTAATGTTAATGTTCAGTCAAACTCCTGGTAGATGCAGTCCTTCTCAACAATCCCAAATCACAACTATAGACTCCTGGTGAAAGTGACCACACAGCTGGATCTTGCACTGACTAAAGACGTTTGATTATCTTCTGACGACACCTGCATACACCACTTCATCCTCTTTAACTGTAGGCTTTTGCGTTGAGAGCGTTTGGAAGTTGTGACATTACCGTGAGAAAAAAAAAAACCCATCATCCAAAACAAACCATGGCTAACAGTCAGATTCAGTCGTTTATTTATGATCCAGAATCAGATCCCGAGGCTGAAACTGAACGAGAGCAGCAGCAGCAGCAACAACTAGAACAGGACGTCTCTATGTGGTATGTATTGAAACTGTATATATTTGCTTATGTAACTCCTCTCTCCCAGGTCCTTTCTGACGCTCCTCGCACTCGCTCCGAGCGGGGCTCGAACCCGGGTCTCCTCTAACAAGGAGGCTAAATGGCTACAGCCACTAGCGTCTGTTGCTAGTGCGTCTCTTGAGATCGGGGAGGTTTACCTGCACAGCACTACTCGCTGGCCTCCGTTACACTTAGCGGTTTTGGAAAATGACTAAGTTCCACTTTATGTTGTCTTTTTTTTTCTTTAAAGGTGTACAAGGTTTACTTGATGTGCTTACGCACCAATAGCTAAGTTAACAACACAGAGATATTTGAAGCAGTTTTACTCACCACCTGTGGTTCCAACACACGATCGTGACCCTTTTTCGTTGGGACTGCATTATCCTTAAGAAATAAACGATATGCAAATCCGGCGTCAAACTGGGCCTTGTTTATAAAACAAGCATCTTCGAAATGCAGGGAACAAACAAAAACACTTGCACAACTCCGTCGATGCTCTGTAAAAATAAACTCCATCCACTGGTCCCCTAATGCTGTTTTTTTTTTTTTTTTGGTAATCTGTGCAGGGTTGTCTTGCCCTGGCAACCAAAAACACACTTCTTTTGTGACATTTCGCTCTCGCTCTGATCAGTGAAGTCTGTTGTGCTCTCAGTGCTCTGCTATATGGGAGCGCACGCTCTTCCGGGAGAAGTGCCATTAGGACCCATATAAGGAAATTCCGCTTCATCTAACGTCACACAGAGCCATACTCGAAAAAAAAACTTTCCGAAACTTGTGACAAACCGGAAGGAGTATTTTTGGAACAAAAATACTCCTTCAAACGTACAACTTAATTTTTGAAACTTTGTCCATGTTTAGCATGGGAATTCAACTCATTAACAGTGTAAAAAACTCAGTATGCATGAAGCGCGCAGTGTCAGCTCTCGAGGGAGTTGACGGCTGCGATGCGAGCCTTTGCTTCACTCTCAGAAGGCTCTCTTTGAGGAAAGAGCTTTCACTGGCGTTTCTCGCGGTGCCAGCCCCGCTTTCGCAGAGACGGAGCGGTGTGGTTGTGCTCGCGGGATTCGCTTTTGGATCTGCTGGAAGGAATGTGAGACGGGCAAGTCCCTATCTTCTTTCTTAGCCACCAGATCCGGCGCCCGCTCTCGGGGGTTCGGAAGCCCGCGTTTGCGGTACATTCTCCCCGATGAGAGGGCGCGATGCGCTGCCTGTCTTTCTATGAGGAGATTGATGTGGATAGGCGTCGATGAGCTTGCCAGTTGCACAAGCACCAGTCACACAAGAACCAGTTACACAAGCATATTATGCCTAATATTAACATAAGCAGCATTTATGAAGAGTGGAGCTCGCGCAGCCAGCTCTCAGGGGGTTGATCGTGCTTTTCTCGCTGTTGAGCGCTCCGCTCTCGCAGGGCACGCTCCGAGGAGTGTGTCCGTGCATGCAATCTTGCGGTCGTGGTCTCACGGGTGCTGAGGCACGGCGGCGACCGCGATAGCGGAAATCACACATGATCTGGCGAATGGGTTGGAGACGGTTCGTCCTATCTCAACCCGTGTTCACTAGATCTTGAGCTCGCGTTCTTGAGGCTTGGAAACCAGCGCTGCGGTTTCTTCGCCCTCTGAGACAGCTCGCTGTAGCATCCATCTTTCTCTGAGGATATTGATGTTGTTTGTGTGACTGAGTAGCATAAAATAAAAAATAAAAATAAAATAAAAAATATAAAAAGACATGAGCGCTGCCGAGGCAACGCGTGTATTACATGGTTTCATTTTTATTAGGGCTGCACGATTAATCGCATGCGATTGTCATGCGTGTCTCATCAGTAAAGATGGTTCTGTGATTAGCAGTAAATGTCCATCAGCTGCTTTCAAATGGAGCCGCACCTAATATACAGAGCCGCAGATCGTTGACAAGCTACGCAATATCGCGTTCATAACCGCATGCGATTAATCTGCGATTATGAACGTGATATTGCACAGCTTGTCAGTGAATTACGGCTTCCCATCACACTAGATGTGGACTGACATTGCTCAGAAGTCAGATGTTGGTTGAAAGTGAAAACCCAACCTCTGTTTGGTGTCAAACTCTAGCGTAAATACTCCAAAAACATGACAATCTTCACTTATTATAAACAAGATTTATTTCTGTCATAAATGTAAAAAAGTTCTTATTGAGATTAACAGAGATGTTGATGGTTTATTGAAAATTATAGTTTAGTTTGATGTCACCATTATGCTGATCAGTACTTAGGAAGTATGAGTCTTTTCAGTGTTAGTGTTCATTTAGCTGCTGTAATTATATCTGTTACAGCAAAAACATTGAGAAAAAGATGTCATTAGGTAATGTTGGTTACTGGCTGATATTAAAAATGTCTTAATGTAACAGTCTGATCAACTAATTTTACCAGGAGTCTGTTCTACGCTATTAATTTAATATTAATGACTATAACAGATGTGTTGTAATACACAGGATCCTGACAATTTATGTCATTTTATTTTCATCAGATCTTTTAAAACTACATTGTTTTAGAATCACTTTGAACCTTAGGATGCTTAGACATACAGAGACCTCAAGAATTAGTGTAAGAATCTCAACAATGGTGACATGCTTCATGCCGCAATGCATTCTGGGTGCCACGGATGAGTTTTGCATGATGTACCCAGAATACATTGCAGCATAAAGCATGTCACCATTGTTGAGATTCATACACTGAATCTTGATGTTTGTGTGACAAAGCAAAGTATTATTATTTTTTTTTAATCCTTGAAATTATCTGCTTTAAATTCAGCT
This sequence comes from Carassius gibelio, assembly GCF_023724105.1. Lineage (NCBI taxonomy): Eukaryota > Metazoa > Chordata > Actinopteri > Cypriniformes > Cyprinidae > Carassius > Carassius gibelio. The sequence goes on along the minus strand of NC_068417.1, from coordinate 13,098,675 downwards.
GGGTGTCAGGTTGTTGACCCATTGAGTCACTTTAATAAATAATACTTAACTAACACCACACAGTAGCTTGGGTGAAAACAAGTAATCAGACATATCAATCACCAGCAAGCAAACAGCACCATTAAACCACATGTTCTCTTGCTGTTTTAGCCACAATAAAGATGACAGCAGCTAAAAAACAACACTGACAAGTCAAGTGTCAAATTGCACAACTAAAGCCAACACTTACCAGCATTATGGTGACATCAAACCAAGCTATTACTTTTAAACAGACATCAACATCCACATCTAAACATCCACTTAAATCTTAATTAGAATGTTATGGAATAATGTTCTAATAATGTTATTGATAAACATTTGTAGAATGTTTTTAGAGAACGTTATCCTATCTTTTGAGAGAACGTTCTGGGAACAAAAATAAAACTACCCGCTAAAAACATTGTTAGAACAATCCATGGGAATGTTCTTAGAACATTTTAGAACAAAAAAAATTCTAGCTGGGAAGTGCCGCTCCATTTGAAACCAGGTGGTGGACATTTACTGCTAATCACAGAACCGGCTTTACTGACAAAGACACGCATGACAATCGCATGCGATTAATCGTGCAGCCCTAATTTTTATGTGTGTTTTTTCTGCACCAGACCGTGTTGACTAGTCCGGTTTCTGACTACATTTAATTCCAAAGAATAAAATGACATATTTATCTAACTATGTGAAGTTAGATGAACAGGGGCTGTAGGGATGTGATTTCATCTTGTGTGAGAACACGTGTGTACCGGTCTTCCTCTGAGGAGGTTGAGGCGGTCAGGGGCTTCTGAGCAGTCCCAATCGTGTTCCAGCCCCACGTGCAGGGGGTGTCACTTTTGTACTCCGCACACGCTAGAGTCAAAGTGGTGCTCCCAGGCCGAAGGCTTCTAGTGGAAATCAGTTCTATGGACCGTTGTTTTCGCTGGATAGCCTTCATCATAACGTCCTGACACCTAGGCCTAGGACGTTTTGAGGGCCAGCTCCCTCTGGGGAAGAGTGGTGTACACCGCATTACACGGTGCCCGTCTCTCCTCAGTGCCCTCAGGAGATCGTTCTGCCAACCCTGCCGGTGTTCCAGGGTCCTTTTCTAGATCTGTGCTTTTTGAACCTCTCAGTCAGGGGACTAAGGTTTAAGACACCTGCACAGGCCAAGTCCGAGGACTGGTGTGTCACAATCTATCAAAAGATGCACTTATCTCCATCCTTCTTCATCGGAAGTTCCTGAGGTTTGCTTTTGGGGGCAAAAGCCTACCGTAATAATAAAAACTTCCTAATCATCCGGAAGAAGGAGACGGGAACCGGCACACAATCAAAATGAAACTTTAATGACAAAAATATACACAAAACAGCGCACCAGCCCCTCACGGACGACTGGTGCGCATAAATAAAAAGCAAACATAAAATATTGCCCAGGCCTGGTCCTCTCTCGTCCTTCACTATCATCGCTCCAGTTTTCTATCCTTCCATCTCCTCTGTGGGACTCAAGACCGGCGGTGGGGTGCAGGTGTCGCGGATTTCCCAATCACTCTACCGGCCTTGCTCGTTCCCACATCTCTCGGCCCCGCCCCACTCGTCACATACCCCCATCACCCCTCGCAGGCCGGGGGGGTACTCCCGAGACTGCGCTATACCCCCCCCCATGGGGGGGAACGCTCACGGGGACCTGCGGGAACCTGGGGGTAGGACAGACGAGGCGAGAGAAAAGGAGATGGAAGGAGGAGTGACAGAGACGAGAGAGGGGAGAGAGAAAAAAAAAAATCTGGTTCCCAGACGCACTGCTGCTCGACCCTACACCAGCTGGGTGATCTCCTCCGCGGTGCCTGGCGGTGGCACTGGACGGCCCTCGGCGGACGGCACGACACTCCTCCGCCACCCGGTGGACGGCGACGGCTCCTCCGGTTTTGGGCAGCCGGCAGGAGTCCCCCGTTCCCTGCTCCTCCCCGTTCCAGCGGATGGCAGCAGGCTCCGGCACCCTGGCGAATGGCACCGACTCCTCCGCTCCCTCACGCACGGCAGCCACCCCTCCATATCGTGGGCGGCCGGCAGTGAGCTCGCCCGTCCCCGGCAACTCGCTCCAGCCCACCGCCTCGAGCATCCTTGCCGGCACACTTCCTCGCCAGCTCGACGGCGAGGTATCTTCAGCAGCGCGTCCCTCCTTCTCCCATATTGATATCAACTCAATCTGAGCAGATGGCGGTTCGGCACAGAGGTGTCATTCTCGCTCACATGAAAGAGCTGGGGTTAAGACTTAACGCCAAGGAAAGTGTGCTTTCTCCAGTTCAAAGAACCACTTATCTCGGCATGGTGTGGGATTCGACCACGATGCAGGCATGTATGTCACCTGCTCGGATCGAGTTGATCCTCACTGCAGTCGTGAGAGTGAGAGAAGGCCGGTCACTCACTGTCAAGCAGTCACAGAGATTGCTGGGTCTGATGGCAGCTGTCATCGTGAGCAGTCCAACGTGAATACTATTGGCCTGCTGTACATGAGACCCCTACAGTGGTGGCTCAAGACCAAGGGGTTCTCCCTGAGGGGAAACCCACTTCGCATGCTAAAGGTCATGCGGTGCTGCCTATGTGCCTTGGATATGTGGAGGAAGCCTTGGTTCTTGTCTCAGGTCCCGGTGCTGGGAGCTCCTTGTCGCCGCGGGATGCTAGCGACGGACGCGTCCCTCACCGGCTGGGGTGCGGTCATGAGTGGCCACCCTGCCCGCGGTCTGTGGAGTGGTCGCCATCTGACATGGCACATCAACTGCCTGGAGATGCTGGCCGTGCTTCGTGCACTTAGTTATTTTCTCCCAGACCTAAGAGGTCACCATGTGTTGGTGCGCACCGACAACACAGCGGTGGTCTCTTACATCAACCACCAAGGAGGTCTGCACTCACTCCGTTTATACAACTAGCGTACCAGATCCTTGTGTGGGCCCAGGTCGAATTCCACTCGCTCAGAGCAGTTCACATTCCTGGGCATCTTAATATGGGAGCAGACATCCTGTTGAGGCAGGGGCCGAGGCCCGGGGAATGGCGGCTTCACACTGAGGTGATGAAGCAGAGTTGGAGATGTTGGCCAGACTCGGGTGGATTTGTTTGCGACTCGAGAGACATCGCACTGTCCCCTCTGGCTTCCTCTGACTCATCCAGCTCCACTGGGGCTGGACGCCAACCAGTGGTTGTAAGACCGTTCTCCAATCCAGAGCTCCCTCAATGAGGAAACTGTATGCCTTGAAGTGGAAGCTTTTCACTTCTTGGTGCGGAGACCGCCAGCTCGACCCAGTTAACTGCCCGGATGGTACAGTGCTGGAGTCCCTGCAGGCTCGTCCCTGCGTCGCAGTGCCACACTTCCGGCATCTCTGGCTGGCGCTTGCTTCATCCATTGAGGCTGATTACCAGCTTCGCCGCTCAAGCTTTTTATGATTCCTGGTCTCTGACGTCACCCGCCTATGACGTCTCGCCCTTCCTTTGGACTGATTATACATGTTATTCAGAGACGTCACGCTGGACGCGTTCCCCAAACATTCTCGACGCAGCGTCTCATTCCTTCGAGGAACCAGGGTTACATGCGTAACCCCAGACGTTTATTTAGTAGTTTCTGTAAATAGCTGTGGGGTAGCAAGCAGCTGCATGTGCAAAAGAGAACTCATTCAGGTGTATGTGCACTTACTGAGAGGCTGCTCTTTTTGTCCAATTAAAGCTCTCAAGGCTCTTTGTTCATGCGATACATAACGACTCTTTTCAGGGATACTGGTCAACACACGTATTTTGACATTATTTTCTGTGCATGTGTCCGTTTAAGCTCCATAAAATGCAAAATTGACTATTTTGCGTTCACACTGTGAGGCGCAGCAGAGTGCTTGTAGTGAGCACACAAAACCATGCAAGAGTTAACTGAGTTCATTCTTCTTTTGCTTAATTTTTTTATGTAGCTAGCTTTGCTGTTACATTTAACAAGGTATTTGTCCCTTCAAGCTGGAGAAGGAGCAAAAGAGAAATCAGTTAGTTGTTGGTGGGCTGTCTTAGGCGTGGTTCTCTGTTTGTCCATGTGAGGCTCTCTCTTAATGTGACATGTTCATGTTCCTTTTTATTTTATTTTATTACAAGCCATGCCTGAAAATGAAAATTGGTCAAAAGAACAAATGCTTCAATTCAAAGTCTGGGTTATTTCACCAAATATTGATTTATGAAGTTAAAACATTGGTATTGTGTAGTCTCAAAATTAATATACACATGTCTGAAAACATGGCATCTAGTTTGTTATTTTGTTAAATTGTCATTTCTGCTTTAAATTACCATATTTTTATTTTTAATTAAGTTTTAAAAGAAATCTCATCTGTAGTTGTTTTACTCAAACACATCAGTCCAAACATCTGGGACGCCCCACACTTCCACTCCATTCAGGTACATTGAGTACATACAGCTACATTGTCCAACAATGGAGGGACAACACTCTTTGAAAGATAATTGACAATAACTTCATTTAACTGTTCTAGAGCATCCACCACACCCTGGGGTATGTCTATATATGATCTCCCAGCTCGAACAAACTAACTCCTGACAGCAAACAAATTGGAGATATTCAAAGTCAATGGGATGCCTATTAACAATGCAACCAAGTCTATCCACAGACCTATGCAAAATCTGCCATTGTGTAGTCCTGCAAAGAGAAACAACATTTAAAAACAAAATTAGCTGATGTAACAAATACATTAAATTCAGAAGCATATATATTTTAACTGTGCACTGAGTTTTTGACTAAATCCCAATTCAGTTAATTTATCACAAATTACAATCACTGTTATTTCTTTACTTAAAGGTACTATGTAACTTTTGGAGTTCTAGAGACATGCAGTTTCATTAACAGACTCAATGCACTTGTGCTAAACAATCTATCAACTCAATGTTTGATCCATAGTTTTCAGAATTATGCTCCAAATGGCGTGACGTCACGCGGGATGCCTATATTTTTACCCCAGAACCTAGGCCCAACTCTACGTACATCGAAAATAGTGCCTCTTAATCTTTAAGATGAGAAAATCCAATGTGATTATGAATGTCAGCTCAGCTAGCAACACTGGACATCGACCACACGGCAAACGTTACTAATGGTGCCTCTGGCTGCTAGTGTTGGCTAACGTTAATAAAATCTAGTCAACGGTAACACTAGCTATAGACTGGTCTAGCCAACGTTAACCCTTTCGAGTCGATTAACGCATATATGCGTTTTGAGTCATTTTCACCTGATAACCCCGTAAAGAACTTAAATTACACTCTCAGTTTTAATCGTACAGATAAGAGCAATACATCAATCGAATCTGTAAAGGGTCTAGTTTTTTTTGGATACAGACATAATAACAAATTAAAGCTGCAAGCAGCGATGAACGGGCCCTCGCACCCGGGCTCACCGGCAGTGAGTGGCTTTAGTTAATAGGTGAACGGTGAGAAATATGCGTTTAAACTCATAAATATAAGTAGAATATATCAATGTTTATTCCATATATGTGCCAATCTTCCTGTTGCCAGCAGGTGGCGCTATCATTATAATGGAATATTGGCCTTCAGATGTGTTCAGGGCAGGACTTTTATCGAACATGTGAGGTTTGGGGAGGATTGGACATTTTATGCCTGAGTTACAACAACATCCTATTTCATGGCGAAACAATGAAATTTGTCAGGCCGCCATGGACACGCCCTTTAATGAAACCTCAAGATCTTCGCAATTTAAGATCGCAAAAGGCTTTAGATTACACTGACCAAGTTTGGTGTTGATCTGAATAAATATCTAGGAGGAGTTCGTTAAAGTACAACCCCTGAAAATGGCCAAAACAACACTAATTTTGCAGAGAATATTCCAAATAACTGACTTCCTGTTGGGATTCGGACTTCGTACCAAGAGACTTTTTCGTAGATATTGGTGTGTTACATATGTGTACCGATTTTTGTACATGTACGTGAAACATGGCTCAAGGCGCACTCCGTTTAAAGTATATACGCACTCCGTTGAAAGTGTATAGGTGGCGCTATTGAGCCATTTTGCCACACTCGATGGAATATTGGCCTTCAGATCTGTCCAGGCCAGGACCCTTATCACACAAGTGAAGTTTGGGCAAGATCGGACATTTTATGCCTGAGTTATAACATCTTTTATTCCCATGGTGAGACATTGAACTTCATCACGGCGCCATGGACACACCTTTTAACAAAAACTCAAGATCTTCACAACTAAACATCACACAGGTCTTTAGATTAGACTGACCACAAAAAAGACATTGATGTCATAAAATTTCTAGGAGTAGTTTGTCGCAGTGTAAAATATGTAACTTCCTGTTGCCAATAGGTGGCGCTATGACTATAACTGAATATTGGCATGTAGATCTGTTCAGGTCAAGAGTCTTATCCAACATGTGAAGTTTGGGGCAGATTGGACATTGTATGTCTGAGTTACAGCAACTTCCTTTTTCATGGCGAAACATCGAAATTTGTCAGGCCGCCATGGACCCGCCCTTTAACGAAACCTCAAGTCCTTCGGAATTTATTATCGCAAAGGGCTTTAGATTACACTGACCAAGTTTGGTGTTGATCTGAATAAATCTCTAGGAGGAGTTCGTTAAAGTACAACCCCTGAAAATGGCAAAAACAACAGCAATTTTGAAGGGAAAATTCAAAATAACCGACTTCCTGTTGGGATCCGGATTTCGTACCAAGAGACTTTTTTGTAGGTATTGGAGTGTTACATGTGTGTACCAATTTTTGTACATGTACGTGAAACATAGCTCGAGGCGCACTCCGTTGAAAGTGTATAGGTGGCGCTATAGAGCCATTCTGCCACACCCGGTGGAATATTGGCCTGAAGATCTGTTCAGGCCAGGACTCTTATCACACATGTGAAGTTTGGGGTAGATCGGACATCTTATGCCTGAGTTATAACATCTTTTATTCGCATGGCGAGACATCGAACTTCGTCGCGGCGCCTCGAACAAGCCTTTTAACGAAAACTCAAGATCTTCACAACTGAACATCGCACAGGCCTTTAGATTAGACTGACCACAAAAAAGACATTGATGTCATAAAATTTCTAGGAGTAGTTCGTCGCAGCGTAAAATATGTCACTTCCTGTTGCCAATAGGTGGCGCTATGACTATAACTTAATATGGGCATGTCAATCTGTTCAGGTTCGGAGTCTCATCAAACATGTGAAGTTTGGGGCAGATTGGTCATTGTATGTGTGAGTTATAGCAACTTCATTTTTCATGGCGAATCATCGAAATTCGCCAGGCCGCCACGGACACGCCCTTCAACGAAAAGTCAGGATCTTCGCAATTTAACATCGCAAAGGCCTTTAGATTAGGCATACCAAATTTGGTGTTGATTTGAAGAACTCTCTAGGAGGAGTTCGTTAAAATACAACACATGGAAATGACCAAAATTACACAAAATATGCTCATAATATTAAAAATAACCGATTTCCTGTTGGGTTTAGAATTTCGCTCCAAGAGTCTTTTTTGTAGGTATTGGTGTGTTACATATGTGTGCCAATTTTCGTGCATGTACGTGAAACATAGCTGGAAGGCTGTTGTTTTTCTTGGTATAGGTGGCGCTGTCGAGCCATTTTGCCACACCCTCTTCTGAATCCTATATCAGACGAAAATTTTCACCAGGTTTGACGAGTGTGCAAAGTTTCATGACTTTTTGAGCATGTTAAAGCCCTCAAAAATGCGATTCATTCGGGAGAAGAAGAAGAAGAAGAAGAAGAATAAATATAGCTGCAAGCAGCGATGGCGGGCTCAAGCCACCAATGCCATCGCCACCCCGGTGGCATCAGGTAAATTGTGCCCAGCGGGCACATGCATTCACACTATCCCTCTGGCAGTGAGGTTTTAAAGGATACAGCAGTTAAAGGGTTAATCCGAATCATCTAGACTTTAAAATCACATTCACAGAACAATATATATATATAACTTGAGTAACACTTTACAATAAGATTTCATTTATAAACATTATGTTAACATGAACAATATTTATATAGCATTTATTCATGTCAGTTAATATTTCAAACTTAAACATTAAAACATTGTTTTATTGTGATTTTTTTCCAAGCACATTTTACCAATTCCAAACCATATCAATCTTAATAACTACCATTATTTGGAAGAGAAAAACTCCTTATATTCATGTGTGCAGAATTATTGGGCATGTTTTCTTTTACAGATGAAATGCGCTAAAAAAGAGTTTTAACTCAAACTGTAAAGCCCATGAGAAATATCAAACACAAATGCAATACAGAAATGGATAAGTTAAGACTTGACCATTGTACAAAAATGCTGACTGGGTCATGAGGTCAGAAAAGAAGAAGAAAAAAACAGGTCAAGAAGAACCGACAAAAAGAATTGCAAAATAATTAGGAATTAATGTGAAGATTAATTTTTAGTCAATTCTGCAAGACAGACTTTCAGGAAAGGAGGTGGAATAAAAATGAGCTCCTAAATCTTAATCCAGGATTCTGGAAGATATATTCCTCAAACCATCAGACAAGAGGAGGTGGTGCTGGTCCTTCACGAGTCACTATAATCTGTTCATAAAGCCTATATATAAAGTCTTAATATATAGTATTTCACAATACTTCATGGTATTCTAATCAAATAATTTTTTGGAATCTTAGATCTCTCAGAACCTGACACATTGTAATTCTGAGACTCCAGGAAAGTGGCAGTTCTGTAAAATGTTGGCGCTGGAGACTAAATGCTCCCTGATAGTTTCACACCTAATTCACTTAACACACACACACACACACACACATTACCCACAGTGACAGAGGGACAGAGTGATATCAGATGTATGATAGTTTTTTAATTTTCTATCATCCATATAGTGTTGTATAGTCATGAAACCATGCATATTTCCTCAGAATGACTTGTCTTCTATGTGTACATTTTTTTGAAGTGTTTAGAAGCTGCACTTAAAAAAAATAAAATAAAAGACATTTACTGGTTACTTTTTTACTGTTATTTCAAAAAATCACCACGACAAAACCATTCAAGCTATTCAAAATTCATTCGCACCTGTTCTGTAAGATACATTCTTTAAACAGTGGTAAAATAGGATGTGGTGCTGATCCTTCAGGAGTCACTCAAAACGTATCTGTCCATAAAGCCTATAAAGAATTATTCTTAATATACAGTTCACAATACTTCAGCTTGTTATTCTAATTAAGTGAGGGTCTTTTTATCAGTAAAATACATAAAATACATATTATTTTTCTTTGAAAGACTTCTATAAATGATTTAAATCATACTTGTTTCTACAATAATTATTTAAAAGTAATCCTATAGCTCCGTCTGGTGGCCATTATTGGTACTAAGAATTGCAAGCTTGATTTATATGTTATGATAGTTTTAATTTTATGCTGGCTCTTGAAAATGATAAAGCTATTAAACTTACTGTGCTTCCTTCAAATGATGACTTCTACGTATATAAAAAATTATGAAGAGTTGGAATTAAAAATTTTAAAGATATAGTAAAATAACTATTGTATTTTTTTTATGTTACTTTAATAAATCGCTATGGCCACACCATTTAAGGTATCCTAAACCCATTCGAAATTGAACATCTTCAGTATATGGCTTCATGTTAAAACAGTAAAACAGGTGTGAACTACTTGTGTCTTCTTGGAGGAGTATGAATTCATTTACAGGCTGAGTTTATCATAAATCCACAATAACATTTCTGAGTTCTGTATCGATCTGTGTTGTTGTTTGTTTATTTTTATTTTTTTATTTTTCATAGGAAGATAACTGACCCTTTACTCTCCTTTTTAATAAATGTGCTTATAAACCAAGAACAAGCTATTTATAGCTGTATGGATTTACATTTAAAAAATTAGCCTACGGCAATCATTCTAAACAGCTTGAATAAAACCTGTTAATATTTATTATAGACCACTGTAACTGTGTATAATCTAACAAACAAGTTTATTATGAAAATAAAAGTGTGTTCACCAGATAAATTGGACGATAAAGAAATTGCTAACAATAGTATAATAGAGCATGTTTTAGGTTTTTAGGCGTTTAGATGCAGAAATGGACAAATCAAATGTAAAATAAAATGTAATTGATTTAATTAAATATAGATTAAGTCTTGTTAGAGCAAAATAATAAATAAATACCTACACACATTAAAAAAGCAGCCAAGATTAATGAGTTTAATTTTTTATATAGATTAAAATTGAAGACAGAAGCAGCTGGTATATGCGGTCACTTAATATTAAAATCCAGTAGATCCACTTCAGATTTATTTCTCAACAGTTTATGTTCACGTGGCTGTTTTCGTTTATATTAGCCAAGCTATTGTGTATTTTGAAATAATCTTGTCCGTGATGTGTTCGTTCTTACGACGAAAGGCAGAATCCTGCAGCTCCAGATATGTTATTCTGCCAGTCGCGCTTTCAAATAGTCTTGCACACATAAACGGGTCACAAACACCTGTATTTAGCTCGTGTTGTGTTATAATGGGTGTATTGTGTGCATTTATGGCAATAATTTATTTTAAAAAGCTCTTAAACAAGAATAAATTCGTTTGTTTTGAACTTGTGACACTGTACGCGCTGATCGGAGGCAGTGATTTCAGATAGGCAGCCGCAAATATTTCATTTTCACACAAACAGTTCAAAAACATCTTAATTTAGCTCTTGGTGTGTTCTAATTGGTGAATTGTATGATATCGCTGCAATACTTTATTTTTAATAGCTATAAAACAAGAATAAACTCGTTTTTTTCTGAGCTCATCATTCCACACGCTCTTGTTTAGAGCGGTGATTCATCTCTCGTGTTTCTCACGTATCACTGACCACACATCCATTATTAATGAGCCCTGACCTGGTAATAATCATATATGTTGGTTTAGCTTGTCAGTGTGAATTAAATCCAAGTATTATTTTGTATTTTAACCGATTTAAAAGTGAAATCAAAAGAGAGTCTCCTCCCTTTTTTAGTTCAGGATATGTACCTGTAGGGGCGCTATTTCTCTCAGACAATGGAAGTCTAAGCACACACACTCAAACAGAGGGACAGAGTGAGATGAGATGTCTGAGAGTTTTTTAATTTTCTGTTATCCATACAGTGTTGTAAAGTCATGAAACTATGCATATTTACTCAGAATAACTTTTTTTTTCTGTATGAAAAAAGGTTTTGAAGTGTTTGGAATTTAAAAATGCAGGCAAATTAATAATTCCATTTTTACTGTCATTTAAAAAAATCACCACGACAAAACCATCCAAGCTATCCAAAACCCATTCACAATTTAAGTTCCTCAATGTTTTTTCAACATGTAGACAAAGTTTGGTGTTTATAGTGTTACTCTCCTCTGAGCAGTATGCATTAATTCACAGCTAAATGTAAAAAACAATCCACATTCAAATCAAAATAGCCGACTTCCTGTTGGTCGTAGCTAATGACTGTGAATTAGAAAGTTGTCCGTCTTGATAAGAACAATTTTTGTACTGAGTTTGGTGTCTGTAGCTAAAACTAACCCCCCCACTTTTGACAAAAGGTGGCGCTATAGAGTGCCTCTTCCACACCCTCTTATGAACTTTTGCCAGTGTCTAGCTGTCACTAATACTGATATGTGTTCTCAGTTTGATGAAATTCTAAGCATGTTATATGCCTCAAAATCACCTGAGAAGTATTCCAGTTTGACATGTTGCCACGGCAACAATATTTTTAGATATCAATATCCCCCCAGCAGATTTATATCGACTGTGTTTTAACATTATTCTGATGAAGTTTGAAGCAAATCGAGTAAAAATAAGATGCTGAATTCAAAGCATTTTGAAAATGACACACTTCCTGCTGCCAGTTGGTGGCGCTATAACTTTGACTCCTAATAGTCACATATATGCGATCGACATCATACAATGAATAATCTGATGAAGTTTGATTACAATTAGGAAATGTATGTGGATGGTATTAGACACTTCCTGTTTCTCAATTCTCGCCATAAATTCAACGCCTCGCTACGAGCAAACCGTTCGAGATATCAAAAATCCCCTGGCAATTTTTCATCCCCAATGTCTTGAGATCATGTTGACCGAGTTTGGTGTCAATCGGCAAAAAACCCTATGACAAGTATTTCAAATTCCAGAGCATGCGCTTTTTACATAACTCTAAATAGCTGACTTCCTGTTGGGCGGAGCCTATGACATGCAATACGAAAGTTGTTCAGCACGATGAGATCTATATGTGTACTGAGTTTGATATTAATATGTGCAAGTATGTGTTAGCTATGCATCAACATTTCTGACTGTGATCCAGGGGGCGCCGTAGAGCCCCTGTGCCACGCCCGGGTCCCAGCCTCTGCAGGCTCCTAAAGGCCACAGATTCCAAAGTGTGCGCAAATTTTCAAGAGTTTTTGAGTATGTTAAGGACCCCAAAAGCCCCCACAACTTTGACGAAAAATATGAATACTAAACCCTAAATATCCAACTTCCTGTTGGGCGGAGCCTATGACATGCAGTACGAAAGTTGTTTGGTTTGATGAGATCTACATGTGTACCGAGTTTCGTGCGTCTACGTGCAAGTATGTATGATATATGGCCCTCAGTATTCCAGGGGGCGCTGTAGAGCCCCTGTTCCACGCCCGTGTATCAGTCTCTGCCCGGCCCTAATGGCCGCAGGTTCCAATCTGTGTGCCAATTTTCAAGACTTTTTAAGCATGTTAAGGGCCCCAAAAGCCCCCGAAACCTTGAAGAAAAATAATAATAATAATAACAAATAATCCTAAGGAAAACAATAGGGCTCTCGCCCTCCAGGCTTGAGCCCTAATTAAAGCTGCAAGCAGCGATGAACGGGCCCTCGCACCCGGGTTCACCGCCATCGTGTTGCTTTAGTAAAAAGGTGAACGTTGAGAAATATGCATTTAATGTCCTAAATATAAGTGGAATATATCAAAGTATATCCCATATATGTGCCAATCTTACCGTTGCCAGCAGGTGGCGCTATCATTATAATGGAATATTGGCCTTCAGATGTGTTCAGGCCAGGACTCTTATCACACATGTGAAGTTTGGGGAAGATTGAACATTTTATGCTTGAGTTACATCAACTTGTGGCAAGACATCAAATTTTGTCATGGCGCCATGGAAACGCCCTTTAACAAAAACTCAAGATCTCCAAAAGTTAACATTGCACAGGTCTTTAGATTAGACTGACCACAAAATATATGTTAATCTCAAAAAAATTATAGGAGTAGTTTTTCGCAGCGTAAAACATGTCACTTCCTGTTGCCAATAGGTGGCGCTATGACTATAACTGAATGTGGGCATGTAGATCTGTTAAGGGCAGAAGTTTTATCTAACATGTGAAGTTTGGGGCAGATTGGACATTGTATGTCTGAGTTACAGCAACTTCCTTTTTCATGGCGAAACATCGAAATTTGTCACGCCGCCATGGACACGCCCTTTAACGAAATCTAAAGATCTTCGCAATTTAACATCGCAAAGGGCTTTAGATTACACTGACCAGGTTTGGTGTTGATCTGAATAAATCTCTAGGAGGAGTGCGTTAAAGTACAACCCCTGAAAATGGCAAAAACAACGCCAATTTTGCAGAGAAAATTCAAAATAACCGACTTCCTGTTGGAATACGGATTTCGTACCAAGAGACTTTTTTGTAGGTATTGGTGTGTTACATGTGTATACCGTTTTTTGTACATGTACATGAAACATAGCTCGAGGCGCACTCTGTTGAAAGTGTATAGGTGGCGCTATCGAGCCATTTTGCCACAACTGATGGAATTTTGGCCTTCAGATGTGTTCAGGCCAGGACTCTTATCACACATGTGAAGTTTGGGGAAGATCAGACATTTTATGCCTGAGTTATAACAACTTTTATTCCCATGGCGAGACATCGAACTTCGTGACGGCGCCATGGACACGCCTTTTTACGAAAACTCAAGATCTTCACAATTTAACATCGCACAGGCCTTTAGATTAGACTGACCACAAAAAAAAATTGATGTCATAAAATTTCTAGGAGTAGTTCATCGCAGTGTAAAATATGTCACTTCCTGTTGCCAATAGGTGGCGCTATGACTATAACTGAATATGGGCATGTCAATCTGTTCATGTTAGGAGACTCATCAAACATGTGAAGTATGGGGCATATTGGTCATTGTATGTCTGAGTTATAGCAACTTCCTGTTTCATGGCGAATCATCGAAATTCGCCAGGCCGCCACGGACACGCCCATTAACGAAAACTCAAAAGCTTCGCAATTTAACATCGCAAAGGCCTTCAGATTAGGCATACCAAATTTGGTGTTGATCTGAATGAATCTCTAGGAGGAGTTCGTTAAAATACAACACATGGAAATGACAAAAATGACACAAAATTTGCTCATAATATTAGTAATAACCGACTTCCTGTTGGGTTTTGGATTTTGCTCCAAGAGACTTTTTTGTAGGTATTGGAGAGTTACATGTGTATACCGATTTTCATACATGTACATGAAACGTAGCTCGAGGCGCACACCGTTGAACGTTTATAGGTGGCGCTGTTGAGCCATTTTGCCACACCCACTTCTGAAACCCATATCAGATGTAAATTTTCGCCAGTTCTGAGGTGTGTGCAAAGTTTCATGACTTTTCGAGCATGTTTAGGCCCTCAAAAATGCGATTCATTTTGGAGAAGAAGAATAATAATAATTAAAGCTGCAAGCAGCGATGAACGGGCCCTCGCACCCGGGCTCACCGCCATCGTGTGGCTTTAGTAAAAAGGTGAACGTTGAGAAATATGCATTTAAACTCATAAATATAAGTGCAATATATCAAAGTTTATTCCATATGTGTGCCAATCTTCCTGTTGCCAGCAGGTGGCGCTATCGTTATAATGGAATAATGGCCTTCAGATGTGTTCAAGCCAGGACCCTTATCACACATGTGAAGTTTGGGCAAGATCGGACATTTTATGCCTGAGTTATAACATCTTTTATTCCCATGGCGAGACATCGAACTTCGTCATGGCGCCATGGACACGCCCTTTAACAAAAACTCAAGATCTCCACAAGCTAACATTGCACAGTCCTTCAGATTAGACTGACCACAAAAAATACATTGATGTCATAAAATCTCTAGGAGTAGTTTGTCGCAGTGTAAAATATGTCACTTCCTGTTGCCAATAGGTGGCGCTATGACTATAACTGAATATGGGCATGTAGATCTGTTCAGGTCAAGAGTCTCATCCAACATGTGAAGTTTGGGGCAGATTGGACATTGTATGTCTGAGTTACAGCAACTTCCTTTTTCATGGCGAAACATCGAAATTTGTCAGGCCGCCATGGACACGCCCTTTAACGAAACCTCAAGTCCTTCGCAATTTAACATCGCAAATGGCTTTAGATTACACTGACCAAGTTTGGTGTTGATCTGAATAAATCTCTAGGAGGAGTTCGTTAAAGTACAACCCCTAAAAAATGGCAAGAACAACACCAATTTTGTATGGAAAATTCAAAATAACCGACTTCCTGTTGGGATCCGGATTTCGTACCAAGAGACTTTTTTGTAGGTATTGGTGTGTTACATGTGTGTACCAATTTTTGTACATGTACGTGAAACATAGCTCGAGGCGCACTCCGTTGAATGTGTATAGGTGGCGCTATAGAGCCATTCTGCCACACCCGCTGGAATATTGGCCTGCAGATCTGTTCAGGCCAGGACTCTTATCACACATGTGAAGTTTGGGGAAGATCGGACATTTTATGCCTGAGTTATAACATCTTTTATTCCCATGGCGAGACATCGAACTTCGTCGCGGCGCCATGAACAAGCCTTTTAACGAAAACTCAAGATCTTCACAATTGAACATCGCACAGGCCTTTAGATTAGACTGACCACAAAAAAAACATTGATGTCATAAAATTTCTAGGAGTAGTTCGTCGCAGCGTAAAATATGTCACTTCCTGTTGCCAATAGGTGGCGCTATGACTATAACTGAATATGGGCATGTCAATCTGTTCAGGTTCGGAGTCTCATCAAACATGTGAAGTTTGGGGCAGATTGGACATTGTATGTGTGAGTTATAGCAACTTCATTTTTCATGGCGAATCATCGAAATTCGCCAGGCCGCCACGGACACGCCCTTCAACGAAAACTCAAGATCTTCGCAATTTAACATCGCAAAGGCCTTTAGATTAGGCATACCAAATTTGGTGTTGATTTGAAGAACTCTCTAGGAGGAGTTCGTTAAAATACAACACATGGAAATGACCAAAATTACACAAAATATGCTCATAATATTAAAAATAACCGACTTCCTGTTGGGTTTAGAATTTCGCTCCAAGAGTCTTTTTTGTAGGTATTGGTGTGTTACATATGTGTGCCAATTTTCGTGCATGTACGTGAAACATAGCTGGAAGGCTGTTGATTTTCTTGGTATAGGTGGCGCTGTCGAGCCATTTTGCCACACCCTCTTCTGAATCCTATATCAGACGAAAATTTTCACCAGGTTTGACGCGTGTGCAAAGTTTCATGACTTTTTGAGCATGTTAAAGCCCTCAAAAATGCGATTCATTCGGGAGAAGAAGAAGAAGAAGAAGAAGAAGAAGAATAATAAATATAGCTGCAAGCAGCGATGGCGGGCTCAAGCCACCAATGCCATCGCCACCCCGGTGGCATCAGGTAAACTGTGCCCAGCTCGCACATGCATTCACAATATCCCTCTGGCAGTGAGGTTTTAAAGGATATGGCAGTTAAAGGGTTAATCCGAATCATCTAGACTTTAAAATCACATTCACAGAACAATATATATATATATATATATATATATATATATATATATATATATATATATATATATATATATATATATATATATATATATATATTTATATATATATATATATATATATATATATATATATATAACTTTAGTAACACTTTACAATAAGATTCCATTTATGAACATTATGTTATCATGAACAATATTTATATAGCATTCATTCATGTCAGTTAATATTCCAAACTTAAATATTAAAACATTGTTTTATTGTGATTTTTTTCCAAGCACATTTTACCAATTCCAAACCATATCAATCTTAATAACTACCATTATTTTTTATTTAATCATTTATGAGTGCTATACAATAGTCCAGGAAAGCTGGAAGAGAAAAACTCCTTATATTCATATGTGCAGAATTATTAGGCATGTTTTCTTTTACAGATGAAATGCACTAAAAAAGAGTTTTAACTCAAACTGTAAAGTCGAAAATTATGAAATACCCATGAGAAATATCAAACAAAAAGGCAATACAGAAATGGATAAGTTAAGACTTGACCATTATACAAAAAATGCTGACTGGGTCATGAGGTCAGAAAAGAAGAAGAAAAAAACAGGTCAAGAAGAACTGACAAAAAGAATTGCAAAATAAAAAGGAATTAATGTGAAGATAAATTTTTAGTCAATTCTGCAAGACAGACTTTCAGGAAAGGAGGTGGAATAAAAATGAGCTCCTAAATCTTAATCCTGGATTCTGGAAGATATATTCCTCAAACCATCGGACAAGAGGAGGTGGTGCTGGTCCTTCACGAGTCACTCTAATCTGTTCATAAAGCCTATATATAAAGTTGTAATATATAGTATTTCACAATACTTCATGGTATTCTAATTAAATACTTTTTTGGAATCTTAGATCTCTCAGAACCTGACACCGAGTAATTCTGAGACTCCAGGTAAGTGGCAGTTCTGTAAAATGTTGGCGCTGGAGACTAAATGCACCCTGATAGTTTCACACCTAATTCACTTAACACACACACAAACACACACACACACACACACACACAGACACACTACCCACAGTGACAGAGGGACAGAGTGACATCAGATGTATGATAGTTTTTTAATTTTCTATCATCCATATAGTGTTGTATAGTCATGAAACTATGCATATTTCCTCAGAATGACTTGTCTTCTATGTGTACATTTTTTTGAAGTGTTTAGAAGCTGCACTTTAAAAAAATATAAGACATTTACTGGTTACTTTTTTACTGTTATTTCAAAAAATCACCACGACAAAACCATTCAAGCTATCCAAAATTCATTTGCATCTGTTCTGTAAGAAAAATTCTTTAAACAGTGATAAAAGAGGATGTGGTGCTGATCCTTCAAGAGTCACTCAAAACATGTCTATCCATAAAGCCTATAAAGAATTATTCTTAATATACAGTTCACAATACTTCAGCTTGTTATTCTAATTAAGTCAGGGTCATTTTATCAGTAAAATACATAAAATTCATATTATTTTTCTTTGAAAGATTTCTATAAATGATTTAAATCATACTTGTTTCTACAATAATTATTTAAAAGTAATCCTATAGCTCCATCTGGTGCCCATTATTGCTAAGAATTGCAAGCTTCATTTATAAGTTATGATAGTTTTAATTTTATGCTGGCTCTTGAAAATGATAAAGCTATGAAACTTACTGTGCTTCCTTCAAATGATGACTTCTACCTATATAAAAAATTATGAAGAGTTTGGAATGAAAAAATGTAAAGATATAGTAAAATAACTATTGTATTTTTTTTATGTTACTTTAATAAATCGCTATGGCCACACCATTTAAGGTATCCTAAACCCATTCGCAATTTAACATTTTCAGTATATTGGCTTCATGTTAAAAAAAAGTTTGGTGTGAACTACTTGTGTCTTCTTGGAGGAGTATGAATTAATTTACAGGCTGATTTTATCATAAATCCACAATAGAATTTCTGAGCTCTGTATCAATCTGTGTTGTTGTTTGTTTATTTTTATTTTTTTATTTTTCATAGGAAGATAACTGACCCTTTACTCTCCTTTTTAATAAATGTGCTTATAAACCAAAAACAAGCTATTTATAGCTGTATTTATAAACTGCTTACTACTGACTATTAATATTGGGACAAGGCCTTATAAAGCATGAACTGACTATTTACTTTTTGAGTTTGAAATTATTATTTGCAGCACAAATAAGGTTTTTTGGGATTTTTTAAAATCCCTAAAAGTGTCAGAAAAGGATAAGGCCTAAGATTTCTATGTGAGTGGCTAAATTTATTTGTTTTTATAACTATAATGCATAAACTATGAAATTATACAAAATGTATAAAAAAGTGCAACAGTTATTGTTTTCCAATGTTTTTTATTTATTTTATTTTTTTATTTTTTTGGATTTACATTTAAAAAAATTAGCCTACTGCAATCATTCTAAACAGCTTGAATAAAACCTGTCAATATTTATTATAGACCACTGTAACTGTGTATAATCTAACAAACAAGTTTATTATGAAAATAAAAGTGTGTACACCAGATAAATTGGACGATAAAGAAATTGCTAACAAAAGTATAATAGAGCATGTTTTATGTTTTTAGGCGTTTAGATGCAGAAATTGACAAATCAAATGTAAAATAAAATGTAATTGATTTAATTAAATATAGATTAATTCTTGTTAGAGCAAAATAATAAATAAATACGTACACACATTAAAAAAGCAGCCAAGATGAATGAATTTCATTTTTTATATAGATTAAAATTGAAGACAGAAGCAGCTGGTATATGCGGTCACTTAATATTAAAATCCAGTAGATCCATTTCAGATTTATTTCTCAACAGTTTATGTTCACGTGGCTGTTGTCGTTTATGGTCGCCAAGCTATTATGTATTTTGAAATAATCTTGTCCGTGATGTGTTCGTTCGTACGACGAAAGGCAGAATCCTGCAGCTCGAGAGATATGTTATTCTGCCAGTCGCGCTTTCAAATAGTCTTGCACACTTAAACGAGTCACAAACACCTGCATTTAGCTCTTGTAGTGTTACAATGGGTTTATTGTGTGCATTTGTGGTAATATTTTATTTTAAAAAGCTCTTAAACAAGAATAAATTCGTTTGTTTTGAGCTCGACACTGTACGCGCTGATCGGAGGCTGTGATTTCAGATAGGCAGCCACAAATATTTCATTTTCACACAAACAGTTCAAAAACATCTGAATTTAGCTCTTGGTGTGTTCTAATTGGTTGATTGTGTGATATCGCTGTAATAATTTATTTTTAAAAGCTTTAAAACAGGAATAAATGCGTTTTTTCTGAGCTCTTTACTCCAGACGCTCGTGATCACAGCGGTGATTCATCTCTCCTATTTCTCACGTATCTCTGGCCAGAAATAATTTATCCATGAGCCCTGAACCGGTAATAATCAGATATGTTGGTTAAGCTTGTCAGTGTGAATTAAATCTAAGTATTTGTTTGTATTTTTAACCGATTTAAAAGTGAAAGTAAAAGTCCGGGAATTGAACCTGTAGGGGCGCTATTTCTCTCAGACAATGGAAGTCTGAAGCACATATACTCAAACAGAGGGACAGAGTGAGATGAGATGTCTGACAGTTTTTTAATTTTCTGTTATCCATACAGTGTTGTAAAGTCGTGAAACTATCCATATTTACTCAGAATGACTTTTTTTTCTGTACGAAAAAAGGTTTTGAAGTGTTTGGAATTTAAAAATGCAGGAAAATGAATAATTCCATTTTTACTGTCATTTAAAAAAATCACCACGACAAAACCGTTTAAGCTATCCAAAATACATTGGCAATTTAAGTTGTTTAAAATGTTTTGGCATCATGTAGACAAAGTTTGGTGTGTATAGTGTTACTCTCCTCTGAGCAGTATGCATTAATTCACAGCTAAATGTAAAAAAAAATCCACATTCAAATCAAAATAGCTGACTTCCTGTTGATCGTAGCTGATGACTGTGAATTAGAAAGTTGTCCGTCTTGATAAGAAAAATTTTTGTACCGAGTTTGGTGTCTGTAGCTAAAACTAACCCCACCACTTTTGACAAAAGGTGGCGCTATAGAGTGCCTCTTCCACGCCCTCTTATGAACTTTTGCCAGTGTCTAGTTATCATAAATACTGATATGTGTTCTGAGTTTGATGAAATTCTAAGCATGTTATATGCCTCAAAATCACCTGAGAAGTATTCCAGTTTAACATGTTGCCACGGCAACAATATTTTTAGATATCAATATCCCCCCAGCAGATTTATATCGGCTGTGTTTTAACATTATTTTGATGAAGTTTGAAGCAAATCGAGTAATAATAAGATGCTGAATTCAAATCATTTTGAAAATGACACACTTCCTGCTGCCAGTTGGTGGCGCTATAACTTTGACTCCTAATAGTCACATATATGCGATCGACATCATACAACAAATAATCTGATGCAGTTTGATTAAAATCAGGAAATGTATGTGGATGGTATTAGACACTTCCTGTTTCTCATTTCTCGCCATAATTTCAACACCTCGCCACGAGCAAACCGTTCGAGATATCAAAAATCCCCTGGCAATTTTTCATCCCCAATGTCTTGAGATCATGTTGACCAAATTTGGCGGCAATCGGCAAAAAAACCTATGACAAGTATTTCAAATTCCAGAGCATGCGCTTTTTACATAACTCTAAATAGCTGACTTCCTGTTGGGCGGAGCCGAATGACATGCAGTACGAAAGTTGTTCAGCACGATGAGATCTATATGTGTACTGAGTTTCATATTAATACGAGCAATTATGTGTGAGCTATACATCAACATTTATGACTGTGTTCCAGGGGGCGCCATAGAGCCCCTGTGCCACGCCCGGGTCCCAGCCTCTGCAGGCTCCTAAAGGCCACAGATTCCAAAGTGTGCGCAAATTTTCAAGAGTTTTTGAGTATGTTAAGGACCCCAAAAGCCCCCACAACTTTGACGAAAAATATGAATACTAAACCCTAAATATCCAACTTCCTGTTGGGCGGAGCCTATGACATGCAGTACAAAAGTTGTTTGGTTTGATGAGATCTACATGTGTACCGAGTTTCGTGTGTCTACGTGCAAGTATGTATGATATATGGCCCTCAGTATTCCAGGGGGCGCTGTAGAGCCCCTGTGCCACGCCCGTGTATCAGTCTCTGCCCGGCCCTAATGGCCGCAGGTTCCAATGTGTGTGCCAATTTTCAAGACTTTTTAAGCATGTTAAGGGCCCCAAAAGCCCCCGAAACCTTGAAGAAAAATAATAATAATAACAAATAATCCTAAGGAAAACAATAGGGCTCTCGCCCTCCAGGCTTGAGCCCTAATAAAAAACAAAGCAGATACAAGAGGGTCCTCGCACCTCGGTGCTCGGGCCCTAATAATAATAATAATAATTAAAGCTGCAAGCAGCGATGAACGGGCCCTCGCACCCGGGCTCACCGGCAGCGAGTGGCTTTAGTTAATAGGTGAACGGTGAGAAATATGCGTTTAAACTCATAAATATAAGTAGAATATATCAATGTTTATTCCATATATGTGCCAATCTTCCTGTTGCCAGCAGGTGGCGCTATCATTATAATGGAATATTGGCCTTCAGATGTGTTCAGGGCAGGACTTTTATCGAACATGTGAGGTTTGGGGAGGATTGGACACTTTATGCCTGCGTTACAACAACATCCTATTTCATGGCGAAACAATGAAATTTGTCAGGCCGCCATGGACACGCCCTTTAACGAAACCTCAAGATCTTCGCAATTTAAGATCGCAAAAGGCTTTAGATTACACTGACCAAGTTTGGTGTTGATCTGAATAAATATCTAGGAGGAGTTCGTTAAAGTACAACCCCTGAAAATGGCCAAAACAACACTAATTTTGCAGAGAAAATTCCAAATAACTGACTTCCTGTTGGGATTCGGACTTCGTACCAAGAGACTTTTTCGTAGATATTGGTGTGTTACATGTGTGTACCGATTCTTGTACATGTACGTGAAACATAGCTCAAGGCGCACTCCGTTTAAAGTGTATACGCACTCCGTTGAAAGTGTATAGGTGGCGCTATTGAGCCATTTTGCCACACTCGATGGAATATTGGCCTTCAGATCTGTTCAGGCCAGGACCCTTATCACACAAGTGAAGTTTGGGCAAGATCGGACATTTTATGCCTGAGTTATAACATCTTTTATTCCCATGGCGAGACATTGAACTTCATCACGGCGCCATGGACACACCTTTTAACAAAAACTCAAGATATTCACAACTAAACATCACACAGGTCTTTAGATTAGACTGACCACAAAAAAGACATTGATGTCATAAAATTTCTAGGAGTAGTTTGTCGCAGTGTAAAATATGTAACTTCCTGTTGCCAATAGGTGGCGCTATGACTATAACTGAATATTGGCATGTAGATCTGTTAAGGTCAAGAGTCTTATCCAACATGTGAAGTTTGGGGCAGATTGGACATTGTATGTCTGAGTTACAGCAACTTCCTTTTTCATGGCGAAACATCGAAATTTTTCAGGCCGCCATGGACCCGCCCTTTAACGAAACCTCAAGTCCTTCGCAATTTATTATCGCAAAGGGCTTTAGATTACACTGACCAAGTTTGATGTTGATCTGAATAAATCTCTAGGAGGAGTTCGTTAAAGTACAACCCCTGAAAATGGCAAAAACAACAGCAATTTTGAAGGGAAAATTCAAAATAACCGACTTCCTGTTGGGATCCGGATTTCGTACCAAGAGACTTTTTTGTAGGTATTGGAGTGTTACATGTGTGTACCAATTTTTGTACATGTACGTGAAACATAGCTCGAGGCGCACTCCGTTGAAAGTGTATAGGTGGCGCTATAGAGCCATTCTGCCACACCCGGTGGAATATTGGCCTGAAGATCTGTTCAGGCCAGGACTCTTATCACACATGTGAAGTTTGGGGAAGATCGGACATCTTATGCCTGAGTTATAACATCTTTTATTCACATGGCGAGACATCGAACTTCGTCGCGGCGCCATGAACAAGCCTTTTAACGAAAACTCAAGATCTTCACAACTGAACATCGCACAGGCCTTTAGATTAGACTGACCACAAAAAAGACATTGATGTCATAAAATTTCTAGGAGTAGTTCGTCGCAGCATAAAATATGTCACTTCCTGTTGCCAATAGGTGGCGCTATGACTATAACTGAATATGGGCATGTCAATCTGTTCAGGTTCGGAGTCTCATCAAACATGTGAAGTTTGGGGCAGATTGGTCATTGTATGTGTGAGTTATAGCAACTTCATTTTTCATGGCGAATCATCGAAATTCGCCAGGCCGCCACGGACACGCCCTTCAACGAAAAGTCAGGATCTTCGCAATTTAACATCGCAAAGGCCTTTAGATTAGGCATACCAAATTTGGTGTTGATTTGAAGAACTCTCTAGGAGGAGTTCGTTAAAATACAACACATGGAAATGACCAAAATTACACAAAATATGCTCATAATATTAAAAATAACCGACTTCCTGTTGGGTTTAGAATTTCGCTCCAAGAGTCTTTTTTGTAGGTATTGGTGTGTTACATATGTGTGCCAATTTTCGTGCATGTACGTGAAACATAGCTGGAAGGCTGTTGATTTTCTTGGTATAGGTGGCGCTGTCGAGCCATTTTGCCACACC
Source organism: Carassius gibelio (assembly GCF_023724105.1). Classification (NCBI taxonomy): domain Eukaryota; kingdom Metazoa; phylum Chordata; class Actinopteri; order Cypriniformes; family Cyprinidae; genus Carassius; species Carassius gibelio. Next base: position 13,074,202 of record NC_068417.1, on the reverse strand, counting down.
CTCTTCTGAATCCTATATCAGACGAAAATTTTCACCAGGTTTGACGAGTGTGCAAAGTTTCATGACTTTTTGAGCATGTTAAAGCCCTCAAAAATGCGATTCATTCGGGAGAAGAAGAAGAAGAAGAAGAAGAAGAATAATAATAATTAAAGCTGCAAGCAGCGATGAACGGGCCCTCGCACCCGGGCTCACCGCCATCGTGTGGCTTTAGTAAAAAGGTGAACGTTGAGAAAGATGCATTTAAACTCATAAATATAAGTGCAATATATCAAAGTTTATTCCATATGTGTGCCAATCTTTCTGTTGCCAGCAGGTGGCGCTATCGTTATAATGGAATATTGGCCTTCAGATGTGTTCAAACCAGGACCCTTATCACACATGTGAAGTTTGGGCAAGATCGGACATTTTATGCCTGAGTTATAACATCTTTTATTCCCATGGTGAGACATTGAACTTCGTCATGGCGCCATGGACACACCTTTTAACAAAAACTCAAGATCTTCACAACTAAACATCACACAGGTCTTTAGATTAGACTGACCACAAAAAAGACATTGATGTCATACTATTTCTATGAGTAGTTTGTCGCAGCGTAAAATATGACACTTCCTGTTGCCAATAGGTGGCGCTATGACTATAACTGAATATTGGCATGTAGATCTGTTCAGGTGAAGAGTCTTATCAAACATGTGAAGTTTGGGGCAGACTGGACATTGTATGTGTGAGTTATAGCACCATCATTTTTCATGGCGAATCATCGAAATTTGTCAGGCCGCCATGGACACGCCCTTTAACGAAACCTCAATTCCTTCGCAATTTAACATCGCAAAGGGCTTTAGATTACACTGACCAAGTTTGGTGTTGATCTGAGTAAATCTCTAGGAGGAGTTTGTTAAAATACAACCCCTGAAAATGACAAAAACAACACCAATTTTGCAGGGAAAATTAAAAATAACCGACTTCCTGTTGGGATTCGGATTTCGTACCAAGAGACTTTTTTGTAGCTATTGGTGTGTTACATATGTTTACCGATTTTCGTACATGTACATGACATGTAGCTCGAGGCGCACTCCATTGAAAACGTATAGGTGGCGCTATCGAGCCATTTTGCCACACCCAATGGAATATTAGCCTCCAGATGTGTGCAGGTCAGTACTCTCATCAAACATGTGAAGTTTGGGCAAGATCTGATATTTTATGACTGAGTTACAACAACTTCTACTCCCATGGCGAGACATCGAACTTTGACATGGCGCCATGGACACGCCCTTTAACGAAAACTCAAGATCTTCTCAATTTAACATCGTACAGGCCTTTAGATTAGACTGACGACAAAAAAGACATTGATGTCAAAAATTTCTAGGAGTAGTTTGTCGCAGTGTAAAATATGTCACTTCCTGTTGCCAATAGGTGGCGCTATGACTATAACTGAATATGGTCATGTCAAACCGTTCAGGACAGGAGTCTCATCAAACATGTGAAGTTTGGGGCAGATTGGTCATTGTATGTCTGAGTTATAGCAACTTCCTGTTTCATGGCGAATCATCGAAATTCGCCAGGCCGCCACACACAGGCCCTTCAACGAAAACTCAAAAGCTTCGCAATTTAACATCGCAAAGGCCTTTAAATTAGGCATACCAAATTTGGTGTTGATCTGAATTAATCTCTAGGAGGAGTTCGTTAAAATACAACGCATGGAATTGACAAAAATGACACAAAATTTGCTCATAATATTAGAAATAACCGACTTCCTGTTGGGTTTCGGATTTTGCTCCAAGAGACTTTTTTGTAGGTTTTGGAGAGTTACATGTGTATACCGATTTTCATACATGTACATGAAACCTAGCTCGAGGCGCACACCGTTGAACGTGTATAGGTGGCGCTGTTGAGCCATTTTGCCACACCCACTTCTGAAACCCATATCAGACGTAAATTGTCGCCAGTTCTGAGGTGTGTGCAAAGTTTCATGACTTTTCGAGCATGTTTAGGCCCTCAAAAATGCGATTCATCTTAGAGAAGAAGAATAATAATAATAATAATAATAAACGGAGCAATTCCAAGAGGGTCCTCACACCATCGGTGCTCGGGCCCTAATAAAAAACAAAGCAGATACAAGAGGGTCCTCGCACCTCGGTGCTCGGGCCCTAATAATAATAATAATAATAAACGGAGCAATTCCAAGAGGGTCCTCACACCATCGGTGCTCGGGCCCTAATAATTAAAGCTGCAAGCAGCGATGAACGGGCCCTCGCACCCGGGCTCACCGGCAGCGAGTGGCTTTAGTAAATAGGTGAACGGTGAGAAATATGCATTTAAACTCATAAATATAAGTGGAATATATCAAAGTTTACTCCATATTTGTGCCAATCTTTGTGTTGCCAGTAGGTGGTGCTCTCATTATAATGGACTATTGGCCTTCAGATGTGTTCAGGGCAGGACTCTTATTGAACATGTGAAGTTTGGGGAAGATCGAACAAATTATGCATGAGTTACAACAACTTCTCTTGCTGTGGCGAGACATCAAAATTTGTCATGACGCCATGGACACGCCCTTTAACAAAAACTCAAGATCTCCACAAGTTAACATTGCACAGGCCTTTAGATTAGACTGACTACAAAAAAATACATTAATCTCAAAAAAATTCTAGGAGTAGTTTGTCACAGCATACAACATGTCACTTCCTGTTGCCAGCAGGTGGAGCTATGACTATAACTGAATATGGGCATGTAGATCTGTTAAGGGTAGAAGTCTTATCTAACATGTGAAGTTTGGGCAGATTGGACATTGTAAATCTGAGTAACAGCAACTTCCTTTTTCATGGCGAAACATCGAAATTTGTCAGGCCGCCATGGACACGCCCTTTAACGAAACCTCAAAATCTTTGCAATCTAACATCGCAAATTCCTTTAGATTTAACTGACCAAGTTTGGTGTTGATCTGAATATATCTCTAGGAGTAGTTTGTTAAAGTACAACCCCTGAAAATGGCAAAAACAACACCAATTTTGCAGAGAAAATTCTAAATAACCGACTTCCTGATGGGATTCGAATTTCGTACCAAGAGACTTTTTTGTAGGTATTGGTGTGTTACATGTGTGTACCGACTTTTGTACATGTACGTGAAAAATAGCTCGAGGCACACTCCATTGAATTTGCATATGCACTCCGTTGAAAGTTTATAGGTGGCGCTATCGAGCCATTTTGCCACACCCAATGGAATATTGGCCTACAGATCTGTTCAGGCCAGGACCCTTATCACACACGTGAAGTTTGGGCAAGATCGGACACTTTATGCCTGAGTTATAACATCTTTTATTCCCATGACGAGACATCGAACTTCGTCACGGCACCATGGAAACGCCTTTTAACAAAAACTCAAGATCTTCACAACTAAACATCACACAGGTCTTTAGATTAGACTGACCACAAAAAAGACATTGATGTCATACAATTTCTAGAAATAGTCTGTCACAGTGTAAAATATGTCACTTCCTGTTGCCAATAGGTGGCGCTATGACTATAACTGAATATGGGCATGTAGATCTGTTCAGGTCAAGAGTCTCATCCAACATGTGAAGTTTGGGGCAGATTGGACATTGTATGTCTGAGTTACAGCAACTTCCTTTTTCATGGCGAAACATCGAAATTTGTCAGGCCGCCATGGACACGCCCTTTAACGAAATCTAAAGATCTTCACAATTTAACATCGCAAAGGGCTTAAGATTACACTGACCAGGTTTGGTGTTGATCTGAATAAATCTCTAGGAGGAGTTCGTTAAAGTACAACCCCTGAAAATGGCAAAAACAACACCAATTTTGAAGGGAAAATTCAAAATAACCGACTTCCTGTTGGGATCCGGATTTCGTACCAAGAGACTTTTTTGTAGGTATTGGAGTGTTACATGTGTGTACCAATTTTTGTACATGTACGTGAAACATAGCTCGAGGCGCACTCCGTTGAAAGTGTATAGGTGGCGCTATAGAGCCATTCTGCCACACCCGGTGGAATATTGGCCTGCAGATCTGTTCAGGCCAGGACTCTTATCACACATGTGAAGTTTGGGGAAGATCGGACATTTTATGCCTGAGTTATAACATCTTTTATTCTCATGGCGAGACATCGAACTTCGTCGCGGCGCCATGAACAAGCCTTTTAACGAAAACTCAAGATCTTCACAACTGAACATCGCACAGGCCTTTAGATTAGACTGACCACAAAAAAGACATTGATGTCATAAAATTTCAAGGAGTAGTTCGTCGCAGCGTAAAATATGTCACTTCCTGTTGCCAATAGGTGGCGCTATGACTATAACTGAATATGGGCATGTCAATCTGTTCAGGTTCGGAGTCTCATCAAACATGTGAAGTTTGGGGCAGATTGGACATTGTATGTGTGAGTTATAGCAACTTCATTTTTCATGGCGAATCATCGAAATTCGCCAGGCCGCCACGGACACGCCCTTCAACGAAAACTCAAGATCTTCGCAATTTAACATCGCAAAGGCCTTTAGATTAGGCATACCAAATTTGGTGTTGATTTGAAGAACTCTCTAGGAGGAGTTCGTTAAAATACAACACATGGAAATGACCAAAATTACACAAAATATGCTCATAATATTAAAAATAACCGACTTCCTGTTGGGTTTAGAATTTCGCTCCAAGAGTCTTTTTTGTAGGTATTGGTGTGTTACATATGTGTGCCAATTTTCGTGCATGTACGTGAAACATAGCAGGAAGGCTGTTGATTTTCTTGGTATAGGTGGCGCTGTCGAGCCATTTTGCCACACCCTCTTCTGAATCCTATATCAGACGAAAATTTTCACCAGGTTTGACGCGTGTGCAAAGTTTCATGACTTTTTGAGCATGTTAAAGCCCTCAAAAATGCGATTCATTCGGGAGAAGAAGAAGAAGAAGAATAATAATAAATATAGCTGCAAGCAGCGATGGCGGGCTCAAGCCACCAATGCCATCACCACCCCGGTGGCATCAGGTAAACTGTGTCCAGTGGGCACATGCATTCACAATATCCCTCTGGCAGTGAGGTTTTAAAGGATATGGCGGTTAAAGGGTTAATCCAAATCATCTAGACTTTAAAATCACATTCACAGAACAATATATATATATATATATATATATATATATATATATATATATATATATATATATATATATATTTAGTAACACTTTACAATAAGATTTCAATTATAAACATTATGTTAACATGAACAATATTTATATAGCATTCATTCATGTCAGTTAATATTCCAAACTTAAACATTAAAACATTGTTTTATTGTGGTTTTTTTCCAAGCACATTTTACCAATTCCAAACCATATCAATCTTAATAACTACCATTATTTTTTATTTAATCATTTATGAGTGCTATACAATAGTCCAGGAAAGCTGGAAGAGAAAAACTCCTTATATTCATGTGTGCAGAATCATTAGGCATGTTTTCTTTTACAGATGAAATGTGCTATAAAAAAGAGTTTTAACTCAAACTGTTTTAACTCAAAGTCGAAAATTATGAAATACCCATGAGAACTATCAAACACAAATGCAATACAGAAATTGATAAATTAAGACTTGACCATTGTACAAAAATGCTGACTGGGTCATGAGGTCAGAAAAGAAGAAGAAGAAAAAAAACAGGTCAAGAAGAACTGACAAAAATAATTGCAAAATAATTAGGAATTAATGTGAAGATTAATTTTTAGTCAATTCTGCAAGACAGACTTTCAGGAAAGGAGGTGGAATAAAAATGAGCTCCTAAATCTTAATCCCGGATTCTGGAAGATATATTCCTCAAACCATTGGACAAGAGGAGGTGGTGCTGGTCCTTCACGAGTCACTCTAATCTGTTCATGAAGCCTATATATAAAGTCTTAATATATAGTATTTCACAATACTTCATGGTATTCTAATCAAATCATTTTTTGGAATTTTTGATTTCTCAGAACCTGACACATTGTAATTCTGAGACTCCAGGAAAGTGGCAGTTCTGTAAAATGTTGGCACTGGAGACTAAATGCTCCCTGATAGTTTCACACCTAATTCACTTAACACACACACGCACACACACACACACACACACACACACACACACACACACACACATACACACACACACACACATTACCCACTGTGACAGAGGGACAGAGTGACATCAGATGTATGATAGTTTTTTAATTTTCTATCATCCATATAGTGTTGTATAGTCATGAAACTATGCATATTTCCTCAGAATGACTTGTCTTCTATGTGTACATTTTTTTGAAGTGTTTAGAAGCTGCACTTAAAAAAATAAAAGACATTTACTGGTTACTTTTTTACTGTTGTTTCAAAAAATCACCACGACAAAACCATTCAAGCCATTCAAAATTCATCCGCACCTGTACTGTAAGATACATTCTTTAAACAGTGGGAAAAGAGGATGTGGTGCTGATCCTTCAAGAGTCACTCAAAACTTATCTGTCCATAAAGCCTATAAAGAATTATTCTTAATATACAGTTCACAATACTTCAGTTTGTTATTCTAATAAAGTGAGGGTCATTTTATCAGTAAAATACATACAATTCATATTATTTTTCTTTGAAAGATTTCTATAAATGATTTAAATCATACTTGTTTCTACAATAATTATTTAAAAGTAATCCTATAGCTCCATCTGGTGGTCATTATTGGTACTAAGAATTGCAAGCTTGATTTATATGTTATGATAGTTTTAATTTTATGCTGGCTCTTGAAAATGATAAAGCTATGAAACTTACTGTGCTTCCTTCAAATGATGACTTCTACGTATATAAAAAATTATGAAGAGTTGGAATTAAAATTTTTAAAGATATAGTAAAATAACTATTGTATTTTTTTTTATGTTACTTTAATAAATCTCTATGGCCACACCATTTAAGGTATCCTAAACCCATTTGCAATTTAACATCTTCAGTATATGGCTTCATTTAAAAAAAAGTCTTGTGTGAACTACTTGTGTCTTCTTGGAAGAGAATTAATTCATTTACAGGCTGAGTTTATCATAAATCCACAATAACATTTCTGATTTCTGTATCAATCAGTGTTGTTGTTTGTTTATTTTTATTTTTTTTATTTTTCATAGGAAGATAACTGACCCTTTACTCTCCTTTTTAATAAATGAGCTATTTATAGCTGTATTTATAAACTGCTTACTACTGACTATTAATATTGGGACAAGGCTTTATGAAGCATGAACTGACTATTTACTAATGAGTGCAGTTATTATAAAGTGTTATCAATGCATTTGCTAATGTTAACAAATTAGACATTATTTTACAGTGTTATCAAATCCCTTAAATGATTTGTAAGTGTTTTGTAATGATTTTATTGACCTACAAGCATTTGTGAAAGTTCTGCTTGCATTACAGCTTAGTCTTGATCTGTGAGCTGAACAGATTTACTGTTACATCCATGAGATTATGTAAATTCAAATAAATATCATGTCACAGGATGTCAGAGGTCAGTTTTAAATTAGTTTGAAATTATTATTTGCAGCACAAATAAGGTTTTTTAGGATTTTTAAAAATTCCTAAAACTGTCAGAAAAGGATAAGGCCTAAGATTTCTATGTGAGTGGCTAAATTTGTTAGTTTTTATAACTATAATGCATAAACTATGAAACTATACAAAATGTATAAAAAAGTACAAGTTATTCTTTTCCAGTGTTTTTTATTTATTTATTTTTTATTTTATTTATTTTTTTATTTTGTTTTTTGGATTTACATTTTAAAAAATTAGCCTACGGCAATCATTCTAAACAGCTTGAATAAAACCTGTCAATATTTATTATAGACCACTATAACTGTGTATAATCTAACAAACGAGTTTATTATGAAAATAAAAGTGTGTACACCAGATAAATTGGACGATAAAGAAATTGCTAACAATAGTATAATAGATCATGTTTTATGTTTTTAGGCGTTTAGATGCAGAAATGGACAAATCAAATGTAAAATAAAATGTAATTGATTTAATTAAATATAGATTAATTCTTGTTAGAGCAAAATAATAAATAAATACGTACACACATTAAAAAAGCCGCCAAGATGAATGAGTTTAATTTTTTATATAGATTAAAATTGAAGACAGAAGCAGCTGGTATATGCGGTCACTTAATATTAAAATCCAGTATATCCACTTCAGATTTATTTCTCAACAGTTTATGTTCACGTGGCTGTTTTCGTTTATATTAGCCAAGCTATTATGTATTTTGAAATAATCTTGTCCGTGATGTGTTCGTTCTTACGACGAAAGGCAGAATCCTGCAGCTCCAGAGATATGTTATTCTGCCAGTCGCGCTTTCAAATAGTCTTGCACACTTAAACGGGTCACAAACACCTGCATTTAGCTCGTGTTGTGTTATAATGGGTGTATTGTGTGCATTTATGACAATATTTTATTTGAAAAAGCTCTTAAACAAGAATAAATTCGTTTGTTTTGAACTTGTGACACTGTGCGCGCTGATCGGAGGCAGTGATTTCAGATAGGCAGCCGCGAATATTTCATTTTCACACAAACAGTTCAAAAACATCTGAATTTAGCTCCTGGTGTGTTCTAATTGGTGAATTGTGTAATATCGCTTTAATATTTTAATTTTAAAAGCTATAAAACAAGAATAAACTCGTTTTTTCTGAGCTCATCATTCCACACGCTCCTGCTCAGAGCGTGATTCATCTCTGTGTTTCTCACGTATCACTGACCACACATCAATTATTAATGAGCCCTGACCCGGTAATAATCATATATGTTGGTTTAGCTTGTCAGTGTGAATTAAATCTAAGTATTTATTTGTATTTTAACCGATTAAAAAATGAAACTAAAAGAGAGTCTCCTCCCTTTCAGTCGAATTTCCCTTTCAGGAATTGCACCTGTAGGGGCGCATTTTCTCTCAGACAATGTAAGTCTCAGCACATAATACTCAAACAGATGGACAGAGTGAGATGAGATGTCTGACAGTTTTTTAATTTTCTGTTATCCATACAGTGTTGTAAAGTCGTGAAACTATCCATATTTACTCAGAATGACTTTTTTTCTGTATGAAAAAAGGTTTTGAAGTGTTTGGAATTTAAAAATGCAGGACAATTAATAATTCCATTTTTACTGTCATTTAAAAAAATCACCACGACAAAACCGTTCAAGCTATCCAAAATCCTTTGGCAATTTAAGTTGTTTAAAATGTTTTGGCATCATGTAGACAAAGTTTGGTGTGTATAGTGTTACTCTCCTCTGTGCAGTATGCATTAATTCACAGCTAAATGTAAAAAAAAATCCACATTCAAATCAAAATAGCTGACTTCCTGTTGATCGTAGCTGATGACTGTGAATTAGAAAGTTGTCCGTCTTGATAAGAACAATTTTTGTACCGAGTTTGGTGTTTGTAGCTAAAACTAACCCCCCCCACTTTTGACAAAAGGTGGCGCTATAGAGTGCCTCTTCCACGCCCTCTTATGAACTTTTGCCAGTGTCTAGTTATCATAAATACTGATATGTGTTCTGAATTTCATGAAATTCTAAGTATGTTATATGCCTTAAAATCACCTGAGAAGTATTCAAGTTTGACATGTTGCCACGGCAACAATATTTTTAGATATCAATATCCCCCTAGCAGATTAATATAGGCTGTGTTTTAACATTATTCTGATGAAGTTTGAAGCAAATCGAGTAAAAATAAGATGCTGAATACAAAGCATTTTGAAAATGACACACTTCCTGCTGCCAGTTGGTGGCGCTATAACTTTGACTCCTAATAGTCACATATATGCGATCGACATCATACAAAGAATAATCTGATGAAGTTTGATTAAAATCAGGAAATGTATGTGGATGGTATTAGACACTTCCTGTTTCTCATTTCTCGCCATAATTTCAACGCCTCGCCACGAGCAAACCGTTTGAGATATCAAAAATCCCCTGGCAATTTTTCATCCCCAGTGTCTTGAGATCATGTTGACCGAGTTTGGCGGCAATCGAGTAAAAAACCTATGACAAGTATTTCAAATTCCAGAGCATGCGCTTTTTACATAACTCTAAATAGCTGACTTCCTGTTGGGCGGAGCCTATGACATGCAATACGCAAGTTGTTCGGCACGATGAGATCTATATGTGTACTGAGTTTCATATTAATACGTGCAAGTATGTGTGAGCTATACATCAACATTTATGACTGTGTTCCAGGGGGCGCTGTAGAGCCCCTGTGCCACGCCCGTGTCCCAGCCTCTGCAGGCTCTTAAAGGCCACATATTCCAAATTGTGCGCAAACTTTCAAGAGTTTTTGAGTATGTTAAGGACCCCAAAAGCCCCCACAACTTTGACGACAAATATGAATAATAAACCCCAAATAGCCAACTTCCTGTTGGGCGGAGCCTATGATATGCAATACGAAAGTTGTTTGTATTGATGAGTTCTACATGTGTACCGAGTTTCGTACGTCTACGTGCAAGTATGTATGATATATGGCCCTCCATATTCCAGGGGGCGCTGTAGAGCCCCTGTGCCACGCCCGTGTATCAGTCTCTGCCCGGCCCTAATGGCCGCAGGTTCCAATGTGTGTGCCAATTTTCAAGACTTTTTAAGCATGTTAAGGGCCCCAAAAGCCCCCGAAACCTTGAAGAAAAATAATAATAATAAATAATAATAATAATAATAACAAATAATCCTAAGGAAAACAATAGGGCTCTCGCCCTCCAGGCTTGAGCCCTAATAAAAAACAAAGCAGATACAAGAGGGTCCTCGCACCTCGGTGCTCGGGCCCTAATTAAAGCTGCAAGCAGCGATGAACGGGCCCTCGCACCCTGGCTCACCGCCATCGTGTGGCTTTAGTAAAAAGGTGAACGTTGAGAAATATGCATTTAAACTCATAAATATAAGTGCAATATATCAAAGTTTATTCCATATGTGTGCCAATCTTCCTGTTGCCAGCAGGTGGCGCTATCGTTATAATGGAATAATGGCCTTCAGATGTGTTCAAGCCAGGACCCTTATCACACATGTGAAGTTTGGGCAAGATCGGACATTTTATGCCTGAGTTATAACATCTTTTATTCCCATGGCGAGACATCGAACTTCGTCATGGCGCCATGGACACGCCCTTTAACAAAAACTCAAGATCTCCACAAGTTAACATTGCACAGTCCTTCAGATTAGACTGACCACAAAAAAGACATTGATGTCATAAAATCTCTAGGAGTAGTTTGTCGCAGTGTAAAATATGTCACTTCCTGTTGCCAATAGGTGGCGCTATGACTATAACTGAATATGGGCATGTAGATCTGTTCAGGTCAAGAGTCTCATCCAACATGTGAAGTTTGGGGCAGATTGGACATTGTATGTCTGAGTTACAGCAACTTCCTTTTTCATGGCGAAACATCGAAATTTGTCAGGCCGCCATGGACATGCCCTTTAACGAAACCTCAAGTCCTTCGCAATTTAACATCGCAAATGGCTTTAGATTACACTGACCAAGTTTGGTGTTGATCTGAATAAATCTCTAGGAGGAGTTCGTTAAAGTACAACCCCTGAAAATGGCAAAAACAACACCAATTTTGAAGGGAAAATTAAAAATAACCGACTTCCTGTTGGGATCCGGATTTCGTACCAAGAGACTTTTTTGTAGGTATTGGAGTGTTACATGTGTGTACCAATTTTTGTACATGTACGTGAAACATAGCTCGAGGCGCACTCCGTTGAATGTGTATAGGTGGCGCTATAGAGCCATTCTGCCACACCCGCTGGAATATTGGCCTGCAGATCTGTTCAGGCCAGGACTCTTATCACACATGTGAAGTTTGGGGAAGATCGGACATTTTATGCCTGAGTTATAACATCTTTTATTCCCATGGCGAGACATCGAACTTCGTCGCGGCGCCATGAACAAGCCTTTTAACGAAAACTCAAGATCTTCACAATTGAACATCGCACAGGCCTTTAGATTAGACTGACCACAAAAAAGACATTGATGTCATAAAATTTCTAGGAGTAGTTCGTCGCAGCGTAAAATATGTCACTTCCTGTTGCCAATAGGTGGCGCTATGACTATAACTGAATATGGGCATGTCAATCTGTTCAGGTTCGGAGTCTCATCAAACATATGAAGTTTGGGGCAGATTGGACATTGTATTTGTGAGTTATAGCAACTTCATTTTTCATGGCGAAACATCGAAATTCGCCAGGCCACCACGGACACGCCCTTCAACGAAAACTCAAGATCTTCGCAATTTAACATCGCAAAGGCCTTTAGATTAGGCATACCAAATTTGGTGTTGATTTGAATAAATCTCTAGGAGGAGTTCGTTAAAATACAACACATGGAAATGACCAAAATTACACAAAATATGCTCATAATATTAAAAATAACCGACTTCCTGTTGGGTTTAGAATTTCGCTCCAAGAGTCTTTTTTGTAGGTATTGGTGTGTTACATATGTGTGCCAATTTTCGTGCATGTACGTGAAACATAGCTGGAAGGCTGTTGATTTTCTTGGCATAGGTGGCGCTGTCGAGCCATTTTGCCACACCCTCTTCTGAATCCTATATCAGACGAAAATTTTCACCAGGTTTGACGCGTGTGCAAAGTTTCATGACTTTTTGAGCATGTTAAAGCCCTCAAAAATGCGATTCATTCGGGAGAAGAAGAAGAAGAATAATAATAATAATTAAAGCTGCAAGCAGCGATGAACGGGCCCTCGCACCCGGGCTCACCGCCATCGTGTGGCTTTAGTAAAAAGGTGAACGTTGAGAAATATGCATTTAAACTCATAAATATAAGTGCAATATATCAAAGTTTATTCCATATGTGTGCCAATCTTCCTGTTGCCAGCAGGTGGCGCTATCGTTATAATGGAATATTGGCCTTCAGATGTGTTCAAGCCAGGACCCTTATCACACATGTGAAGTTTGGGCAAGTTTGGACATTTTATGCCGGAGTTATAACATCTTTTATTCCCATGGCGAGACATCGAACTTCGTCATGGCGCCATGGACATGCCTTTTAACAAAAACTCAAGATCTTCACAACTAAACACCACACACGTCTTTAGATTAGACTGACCACAAAAAAAGACATTGATGTCATAAAATTTCTAGGAGTAGTTTGTGACAGTGTAAAATGTGTCACTTCCTGTTGCCAATAGGTGGCGCTATGACTATAACTGAATATTGGCATGTAGATCTGTTCAGGTCAAGAGTCTTATCAAACAAGTGAAGTTTGGGGCAGATTGGACATTGTCTGAGTTAAAGCACCATCATTTTTCATGGCGAATCATCGAAATTTGTCAGGCCGCCATGGACACGCCCTTTAACGAAACCTCGAGTCCTTCGCAATTTAACATCGCAAAGGGCTTTAGATTACACTGACCAAGTTTGGTGCTGATCTGAATAAATCTCTAGGAGGAGTTCGTTAAAATACAACCCCTGAAAATGACAAAAACACCACCAATTTTGCAGGGAAAATTTAAAATAACTGACTTCCTGTTTGGATTCGGATTTTGTACCAAGATACTTTTTTGTAGGTATTGGTGAGTTACATGTGTGTACCAATTTTTGTACATCTACGTGAAACATAGCTCGAGGCGCACTCCGTTGAAAGGGTATAGGTGGCGCTATCGAGCCATTCTGCCACACCCGGTGGAATATTGGCCTGCACATCTGTTCAGGTCAGGACTCTTATGACACATGTGAAGTTTGGGGAAGATCGGACATTTTATGCCTGAGTTATAACATCTTTTATTCCCATGGCGAGACATCGAACATCGTCATTGCGCCATGGATACGCCTTTTAACAAAAACTCAAGATCTTCACAACTGAACATCGCACAGGCCTTTAGACTAGACTGACCTCAAAAAAGACATTGATGTCAAAAAATTTCTAGGAGTAGTTCGTCGCAGTGTAAAATATGTCACTTCCTGTTGCCAATAGGTGGCGCTATGACTAAAACTGAATATGGGCATGTAAATCTGTTCAGGTTCAGAGTCTCATCAAACATGTGAAGTTTGGGGCAGATTGGACATTGTATGTGTGAGTTATAGCAACTTCATTTTTCATGGCGAATCATCGAAATTCGCCAGGCCGCCACGGACACGCCCTTCAACGAAAACTCAAGATCTTCGCAATTTAACATCGCAAAGGCCTTTAGATTAGGCATACCAAATTTGGTGTTGATTTGAAGAACTCTCTAGGAGGAGTTCGTTAAAATACAACATATGGAAATGACCAAAATTACAAAAAATTTGCTCATAATATTACAAATAACCGACTTCCTGTTGGTTTTAGAATTTTGCTCCAAGAGTCTTTTTTGTAGGTATTGGTGTGTTACATATGTGTGCCAATTTTCGTGCATGTACGTGAAACATAGCTCGAAGGCTGTTGATTTTCTTCGTATAGGTGGCGCTGTCGAGCCATTTTGCCACACCCTCTTCTGAATCCTATATCAGACGAAAATTTTCACCTGGTTTTACGCGTGTGCAAAGTTTCATGACTTTTTGAGCATGTTTAAGTCCTCAAAAATGCGATTCATTTTGGAGAAGCGGAAGAATAAGAATAATAATAATAAACAGAGCAGATACAATAGGGTCCTCACACCATCGGTGCTCGGGCCCTAATTAAAGCTGCAAGCAGCGATGAACGGGCCCTCGCACCCGGGCTCACCGGCAGCGAGTGGCTTTAGTTAATAGGTGAACGGTGAGAAATATGCGTTTAAACTCATAAATATAAGTAGAATATATCAATGTTTATTCCATACATGTGCCAATCTTCCTGTTGCCAGCAGGTGGCGCTATCATTATAGTGGAATATTGGCCTTCAGATGTGTTCAGGGCAGGACTTTTGTCGAACATGTGAGGTTTGGAGAGGATTGGACATTTTATGCCTGAGTTACAACAACATCCTATTTCATGGCGAAACATCGAAATTTGTCAGGCCGCCATGGACACGCCCTTTAACGAAACCTCAAGATCTTCGCAATTTTAGATCGCAAAAGGCTTTAGATTACACTGACCAAGTTTGGTGTTGATCTGAATAAATCTCTAGGAGGAGTTCGTTAAAGTCCAACCCCTGAAAATGGCCAAAACAACACTCATTTTGCAGAGAAAATTCGAAATAACTGACTTCCTGTTGGGATTCGGATTTCGTACCAAGAGACTTTTTCGTAGATATTGGTGTGTTACATGTGTGTACCGATTTTTGTACATGTACGTGAAACATAGCTCGAGGCGCACTCCGTTTAAAGTGTATACGCACTCCGTTGAAAGTGTATAGGTGGCGCTATCGAGCCATTTTGCCACATTCGATGGAATATTGGCCTTCAGATCTGTTTAGGCCAGGACCCTTATCACACAAGTGAAGTTTGGGCAAGATCGGACATTTTATGCCTGAGTTATAACATCTTTTATTCCCATGGCGAGACATCGAACTTCATCACAGCGCCATGGACACACCTTTTAACAAAAACTCAAGATCTTCACAACTAAACATCACACAGGTCTTTAGATTAGACTGACCACAAAAAAGACATTGATGTCATAAAATTTCTAGGAGTAGTTTGTCGCAGTGTAAAATATGTAACTTCCTGTTGCCAATAGGTGGCGCTATGACTATAACTGAATATTGGCATGTAGATCTGTTCAGGTCAAGAGTCTTATCCAACATGTGAAGTTTGGGGCAGATTGGACATTGTATGTCTGAGTTACAGCAACTTCCTTTTTCATGGCGAAACATCGAAATTTGTCAGGCCGCCATGGACCCGCCCTTTAACGAAACCTCAAGTCCTTCGCAATTTATTATCGCAAAGGGCTTTAGATTACACTGACCAAGTTTGGTGTTGATCTGAATAAATCTCTAGGAGGAGTTCGTTAAAATACAACCCCTGAAAATGGCAAAAACAACACCAATTTTGAAGGGAAAATTCAAAATAACCGACTTCCTGTTGGGATCCGGATTTCGTACCAAGAGACTTTTTTGTAGGTATTGGAGTGTTACATGTGTGTACCAATTTTTGTACATGTACGTGAAACATAGCTCGAGGCGCACTCCTTTGAAAGTGTATAGGTGGCGCTATAGAGCCATACTGCCACACCGGATGGAATATTGGCCTGCAGATCTGTTCAGGCCAGGACTCTTATCACACATGTGAAGTTTGGGGAAGATCGGACATTTTATGCCTGAGTTATAACATCTTTTATTCCCATGGCGAGACATTGAACTTCGTCACGGCGCCATGAACAAGCCTTTTAACGAAAACTCAAGATCTTTACAACTGAACATCGCACAGGCCTTTAGATTAGACTGACTACAAAAAAGACACTGATGTCATAAAATTTCTAGGAGGAGTTTGTCGCAGCGTAAAATATGTCACTTCCTGTTGCCAATAGGTGGCGCTATGACTATAACTGAATATGGGCATGTCAATCTGTTCAGGTTCGGAGTCTCATCAAACATGTGAAGTTTGGGGCAGATTGGACATTGTATGTCTGAGTTATAGCAACTTCATTTTTCATGGCGAATCATCGAAATTCGCCAGGCCGCCACGGACACGCCCTTCAACGAAAACTCAAGATCTTCGCAATTTAACATCGCAAAGGCCTTTAGATTAGGCATACCAAATTTGGTGTTGATTTGAAGAAATCTCTAGGAGGAGTTTGTTAAAATACAACATATGGAAATGACCAAAATTACACAAAATTTGCTCATAATATTACAAATAACCGACTTCCTGTTGGTTTTAGAATTTTGCTCCAAGAGTCTTTTTTGTAGGTATTGGTGTGTTACATATGTGTGCCAATTTTCGTGCATGTACGTGAAACATAGCTCGAAGGCTGTTGATTTTCTTCGTATAGGTGGCGCTGTCGAGCCATTTTGCCACACCCTCTTCTGAATCCTATATCAGACGAAAATTTTCACCTGGTTTTACGCGTGTGCAAAGTTTCATGACTTTTTGAGCATGTTTAAGTCCTCAAAAATGCGATTCATTTTGGAGAAGCGGAAGAATAAGAATAAATATAGCTGCAAGCAGCGATGGCGGGCTCAAGCCACCAATGCCATCGCCACCCCGGTGGCATCAGGTAAACTGTGCCCAGCGGGCACATGCATTCACAATATCCCTCTGGCAGTGAGGTTTTAAAGGATATGGCAGTTAAAGGGTTAATCCGAATCATCTAGACTTTAAAATCACATTCACAGAACAATATATATATATATATATATATATATATATATATATATATATATATATATATATATATATATATATATATAACTTTAGTAACACTTTACAATAAGATTTCATTTATAAACATTATGTTAACATGAACAATATTTATATAGCATTCATTCATGTCAGTTAATATTCCAAACTTAAACATTAAAACATTGTTTTATTGTGATTTTTTTCCAAGCACATTTTACCAATTCCAAACCATATCAATCTTAATAACTACCATTATTTTTTATTTAATCATTTATGAGTGCTATACAATAGTCCAGGAAAGCTGGAAGAGAAAAACTCCTTATATTCGTGTGCAGAATTATTAGGCATGCTTTCTTTTACAGATGAAATGCGCTAAAAAAGAGTTTTAACTCAAACTGTAAAGTCGAAAATTATGAAATACCCATGAGAAATATCAAACACAAATGCAATACAGAAATGGATAAGTTAAGAATTGACCATTGTACAAAAATGCTGACTGGGTCATGAGGTCAGAAAAGAAGAAGAAAAAAAAACAGGTCAAGAAGGACTGACAAAAATAATTGCAAAATAATTAGGAATTAATGTGAAGATAAATTTTTAGTCAATTCTGCAAGACAGACTTTCAGGAAAGGAGGTGGAATAAAAATGAGCTCCTAAATCTTAATCCCGGATTCTGGAAGATATATTCCTCAAACCATCAGACAAGAGGAGGTGCTGCTGGTCCTTCACGAGTCACTCTAATCTGTTCATAAAGCCTATATATAAAGTCTTAATATATAGTATTTCACAATACTTCATGGTATTCTAATTAAATCATTTTTTGGAATCTTTGATTTCTCAGAACCTGACACATTGTAATTCTGAGACTCCAGGAAAGTGGCAGTTCTGTAAAATGTTGGCACTGGAGACTAAATGCTTCCTGATAGTTTCACACCTAATTCACTTAACACACACACAAACACACATTACCCACAGTGACAGAGGGACAGAGTGACATCAGATGTATGATAGTTTTTTAATTTTCTATCATCCATATAGTGTTGTATAGTCATGAAACCATGCATATTTCCTCAGAATGACTTGTCTTCTATGTGTACATTTTTTTGAAGCGTTTAGAAGCTGCACTTAAAAAAATTAAAGACATTTACTGGTTACTTTTTTACTGTTATTTCAAAAAATCACCACGACAAAACCATTCAAGCCATTCAAAATTCATCTGCACCTGTTCTGTAAGATACATTCTTTAAACTGGTAAAAGAGGATGTGGTGCTGAACCTTCAAGAGTCACTCAAAACGTATCTGTCCATAAAGCCTATAAAGAATTATTCTTAATATACAGTTCACAATACTTCAGCTTGTTATTCTAATTAAGTGAGGGTCATTTTATCAGTAAAATACATAAAATTCATATTATATTTTCTTTGAAAGATTTCTATAAATGATTTAAATCATACTTGTTTCTACAATAATTATTTAAAAGTAATCCTATAGCTCCATCTGGTGGCCATTATTGGTACTAAGAATTGCAAGCTTGATTTATATGTTATGATAGTTTTAATTTTATGCTGGCTCTTGAAAATGATAAAGCTATGAAACTTACTGTGCTTCCTTCAAATGATGACTTCTACGTATATAAAAAATTATGAAGAGTTGGAATTAAAAATTTTAAAGATATAGTAAAATTACTATTGTATTTTTTATGTTATTTTAATAAATCGCTATGGCCACACCATTTAAGGTATCCTAAACCCATTCGCAATTTAATATCTTCAGTATATTGGCTTCATGTTAAAAAAGTTTGGTGTGAACTACTTGTGTCTTCTTGGAGGAGAATGAATTCATTTACAGGCTGAGTTTATCATAAATCCACAATAACATTTCTGAGTTCTGTATCAATCTGTTGTTGTTTGTTTATTTTCATTTTTTTTATTTTTCATAGGAAGACAACTGACCCTTTACTCTCCTTTTTAATAAATGTGCTTATAAACCAAGAACAAGCTATTTATAGCTGTATTTATAAACTACTACTGACTATTAATATTGGGACAAGGCTTTATGAAGCATGAACTGACTATTTACAAATGAGTGAAGTTATTATAAAGTGTTATCAATGCATTTGCTAATGTTAACAAATTAAATATTATTTTACAGTGTTATCAAATCCCTTAAATGATTTGTAAGTGTTTTGTAATGATTTTATTTGCCTACAAGCATTTGTGAAAGTTCTGCTTGCATTACAGCTTAGTCTTGATCTGTGAGCTGAACAGATTTACTGTTACATCCATTAGATTATGTAAATTCAAATAAATATCATGTCACAGGATGTCAGAGGTTTTTATAACTATAATGCATAAACTATGAAACTATACAAAATGTATAAAAAAGTACAAGTTATTCTTTTCCAATGTTTTTTATTTATTTAAAATTTTTTTTTGGGGGGGGGGGGGGATTTACATTTTTAAAAATTTGCCTACGGCAATCATTCTAAACAGCTTGAATAAAACCTGTCAATATTTATTATAGACCACTGTAACTGTGTATAATCTAACAAACAAGTTTATTATGAAAATAAAAGCGTGTACACCAGATAAATTGGACGATAAAGAAATTGCTAACAATAGTATAATAAGGCATGTTTTAGGTTTTTAGGCGTTTAGATGCAGAAATGGACAAATCAAATGTAAAATAAAATGTAATTGATTTAATTAAATATAGATTAAGTCTTGTTAGAGCAAAATAATAAATAAATACGTACACACATTAAAAAAGCAGTCAAGATGAATGAGTTTAATTTTTTATATAGATTAAAATTGAAGACAGAAGCAGCTGGTATATGCGGTCACTTAATATTAAAATCCAGTAGATCCACTTCAGATTTAATTCTCAACAGTTTATGTTCACGTGGCTGTTTTCGTTTATATTAGCCAAGCTATTATGTATTTTGAAATAATCTTGTCCGTGATGTGTTCGTTCTTACGACGAAAGGCAGAATCCTGCAGCTCCAGAGATACATGTTATTCTGCCAGTCGCGCTTTCAAACAGTCTTGCGCACATAAACGGGTCACAAACACCTGCATTTAGCTCGTGTTGTGTTATAATGGGTGTATTGTGTGCATTTATGGCAATAATTTATTTTAAAAAGCTCTTAAACAAGAATAAATTCGTTAGTTTTGAACTTGTGACACTGTGCGCGCTGATCGGAGGCAGTGATTTCAGATAGGCAGCCGCAAATATTTCATTTTCACACAAACAGTTCAAAAACATCTTAATTTAGCTCTTGGTGTGCTCTAATTGGTGAATTGTGTGATATTGCTGCAATACTTTATTTTAAATAGCTTTAAAACAAGAATAAACTCGTTTTTTTCTGAGCTCATCATTCCACAAGCTCCTGCTCAGAGCGGTGATTCATCTCTCGTGTTTCTCACGTATCACTGACCACACATCAATTATTAATGAGCCCTGACCTGATAATAATCATATATGTTGGTTTAGCTTGTCAGTGTGAATTAAATCCAAGTATTTATTTGTATTTTAACCGATTTAAAAGTGAAACCAAAAGACAGTCTCCTCCCTTTTTTAGTCCGGTAACTGCACCTGTAGGGGCGCTATTTCTCTCAGACAATGGAAGTCTAAGCACACACACTCAAACAGAGGGACACAGTGAGATGAGATGTCTGACAGTTTTTTAATTTTCTGTTATCCATACAGTGTTGTAAAGTCATGAAACTATGCATATTTACTCAGAATAACTTTTTTTCTGTATGAAAAAAGGTTTTGAAGTGTTTGGAATTAAAAAATGCAGGAAAATTAATAATTCCATCTTTATTGTCATTTAAAAAAATCCCCACGACAAAACCATCCAAGCTATCCAAAACCCATTCACAATTTAAGTTCCTCAATGTTTTTTCAACATGTACACCAAGTTTGGTGTGTATAGTGTTACTCTTCTCTGAGCAGTATGCATTAATTCACAGCTAAATGTAAAAAACAATCCACATTCAAATCAAAATAGCCGACTTCCTGTTGGTCGTAGCTGATGACTGTGAATTAGAAAGTTGTCCATCTTGATAAGAACAATTTTTGTACTGAGTTTGGTGTCTGTAGCTAAAACTAACCCCCCCACTTTTGACAAAAGGTGGCGCTATAGAGTGCCTCTTCCACGCCCTCTTATGAAATTTTGCCAGTGTCTAGCTGTCACTAATACTGATATGTGTTCTGAGTTTGATGAAATTCTAAGTATGTTATATGCCTCAAAATCACCTGAGAAGTATTCCAGTTTGACATGTTGCCACGGCACCAATATTTTTAGATATCAATATCCCCCCAGCAGATTTATATCGGCTGTGTTTTAACATTATTCTGATGAAGTTTGAAGCAAATCGAGTAAAAATAAGATGCTGAATTCAAAGCATTTTGAAAATGACACACTTCCTGCTGCCACTTGGTGGCGCTATAACTTTGACTCCTAATAGTCACATATATGCGATCGACATCATACAATGAATAATCTGATGAAGTTTGATTAAAATTAGGAAATGTATGTGGATGGTATTAGACACTTCCTGTTTCTCATTTCTCGCCATAATTTCAAAGCCTCGCCACGAGCAAACCGTTTGAGATATCAAAAATCCCCTGGCAATTTTTCGTCCCCAATGTCTTGAGATCATGCTGACCGAGTTTGGCGGCAATCGAGTAAAAAACCTATGACAAGTATTTCAAATTCCAGAGAATGCGCTTTTTACATTACTCTAAATAGCTGACTTCCTGTTGGGCGGAGCCTATGATATTCAATACGAAAGTTGTTCGGCACAATAAGATCTATATGTGTACTGAGTTTCATATGAATATTGGCAAGTATGTGTGAGCTATACATCAACATTTCTGACTGTGATCCAGGGGGCGCCGTCGAGCCCCTGTGCCACGCCCGGGTCCCAGCTTCTGCAGGCTCCTAAAGGCCACAGATTCCAAAGTGTGTGCAAATTTTCAAGAGTTTTTGAGTATGTTAAGGACCCCAAAAGCCCCCACAACTTTGACGAAAAATATGACTACTAAACCCAAAATAGCCAACTTCCTGTTGGGCGGAGCCTATGACATGCAGTACGAAAGTTGTTTGGTTTGATGAGATCTACATGTGTACCGAGTTTCGTGTGTCTACGTGCAAGTATGTATGATATATGGCCCTCAGTATTCCAGGGGGCGCTGTAGAGCCCCTGTGCCACGCCCGTGTATCAGTCTCTGCCCGGCCCTAATGGCCGCAGGTTCCAATGTGTGTGCCAATTTTCAAGACTTTTTAAGCATGTTAAGGACCCCAAAAGCCCCCGAAACCTTGGAAAAAAATTAGAAGAATAAATAATAAATATAGCTGCAAGCAGCGATGGCGGGCTCAAGCCACCAATGCCATCGCCACCCCGGTGGCATCAGGTAAACTGTGACCAGCGGGCACATGCATTCACAATATCCCTCTGGCAGTGAGGTTTTAAAGGATATGGCAGTTAAAGGGTTAATCCGAATCATCTAGACTTTAAAATCACATTCACAGAACAATATATATATATATATATATATATATATATATATATATATATATATATATATATATATATATTTAGTAACACTTTACAATAAGATTTCATTTATAAATATTATGTTAACATGTACAATATTTATATAGCATTCATTCATGTCAGTTAATATTCCAAACTTAAACATTAAAACATTGTTTTGTGATTTTTTTCCAAGCACATTTTACCAATTCCAAACCATATCAATCTTAATAACTACCATTATTTTTTATTTAATCATTTATGAGTGTTATACAATAGTCCAGGAAAGCTGGAAGAGAAAAACTCCTTATATTCATGTGTGCAGAATTATTAGGCATGTTTTCTTTTACAGATGAAATGCACTAAAAAAGAGTTTTAACTCAAACTATTTTAACTCAAAGTCGAAAATTATGAAATACCCATGAGAAATATCAAACACAAATGCAATACAGAAATGGATAAGTTAAGACTTGACCATTGTACAAAAATGCTGACTGGGTCATGAGGTCAGAAAAGAAGAAGAAAAAAAAAAAACAGGTCAAGAAGAACTGACAAAAAGAATTGCAAAATAATTAGGAATTAATGTGAAGATTAATTTTTAGTCAATTCTGCAAGACAGACTTTTCAGGAAAGGAGGTGGAATAAAAATGAGCTCCTAAATCTTAATCCCGGATTCTGGAAGATATATTCCTCAAACCATCGGACAAGAGGAGGTGGTGCTGGTCCTTCACGAGTCACTCTAATCTGTTCATAAAGCCTATATATAAAGTCTTAATATATAGTATTTCACAATACTTCATGGTATTCTAATTAAATCATTTTTTGGAATCTTAGATCTCTCAGAACCTGACACATTGTAATTCTGAGACTCCAGGAAAGTGGCAGTTCTGTAAAATGTTGGCGCTGGAGACTAAATGCTCCCTGATAGTTTCACACCTAATTCACTTAACACACACACACACACACACACACACACACACACACACACACACACACACACACATTACCCACAGTGACAGAGGGACAGAGTGACATCAGATGTATGATAGTTTTTTAATTTTCTATCATCCATATAGTGTTGTATAGTCATGAAACTATGCATATTTCCTCAGAATGACTTGTCTTCTATGTGTATATTTTTTGAAGTGTTTAGAAGCTGCACTTAAAAAAAATAAAAGACATTTACTGGTTACTTTTTTACTGTTATTTCAAAAAATCACCATGACAAAACCATTCAAGCTATTCAAAATTCATCCGCACCTGTACTGTAAGATACATTCTTTAAACAGTGGTAAAAGAGGATGTGGTGCTGATCCTTCAAGAGTCACTCAAAACGTATCTGTTCATAAAGCCTATAAAGAATTATTCTTAATATACAGTTCACAATACTTCAGCTTGTTATTCTAATTATGTGAGGGTTATTTTATCAGTAAAATACATAAAATACATATTATTTTTCTTTGAAAGATTTCTATAAATGATTTAAATCATACTTGTTTCTACAATAATTATTTAAAAGTAATCCTATAGCACCATCTGGTGGCCATTATTGGTATTCAGAATTGCAAGCTTGATTTATATGTTATGATAGTTTTAATTTTATGCTGGCTCTTGAAAATGATAAAGCTATGAAACTTACTGTGCTTCCTTCAAATGATGACTTCTACGTATATAAAAAATTATGAAGAGTTGGAATTAAAAATTTTAAAGATATAGTAAAATAACTATTGTATTTTTTTATGTTACTTTAATAAATCGCTATGGCCACACCATTTAAGGTATCCTAAACCCATTCGCAATTTAACATCTTCAGTATATGGCTTCATTTTAAAACAGTTTGGTGTGAACTACTTGTGTCTTCTTGGAGGAGAATGAATTCATTTACAGGCTGAGTTTATCATAAATCCACAATAACATTTCTGAGTTCTGTATCAATCTGTGTTGTTGTTTGTTTATTTTAATTTTTTTATTTTTCATAGGAAGATAACTGACCCTTTACTCTCCTTTTTAATAAATGTGCTTATAAAACCAAGAACAAGCTATTTATAGCTGTATTTATAAACTGCTTACTACTGACTATTAATATTGGGACAAGGCTTTATAAAGCATGAACTGACTATTTACTAATGAGTGCAGTTATTATAAAGTGTTATCAATGCATTTGCTAATGTTAACAAATTAGATATTATTTTACAGTGTTATCAAATCCCTTAAATGATTTGTAAGTGTTTTGTAATGATTTTATTGACCTACAAGCATTTGTGAAAGTTCTGCTTGCATTACAGCTTAGTCTTGATCTGTGAGCTGAACAGATTTACGGTTACATCCATGAGATTATGTAAATTCAAATAAATATCATGTCACAGGATGTCAGAGGTCAGTATCAAATGAGTTTGAAATTATTATCTGCAGGACAAATAAGGTTTTTTAGGATTTTTAAAAAAAACCTAAAACTGTCAGAAAAGGATAAGGCCTAAGATTTCTATGTGAGTGGCTAAATTTATTTGTTTTTATAACTATAATGCATAAACTATGAAATTATACAAAATGTATAAAAAAGTACAACAGTTATTGTTTTCCAATGTTTTTTATTTATTTAATGTATTTTTTGGGATTTACATAAAAACAAATTAGCCTACTGCAATCATTCTAAACAGCTTGAATAAAACCTGTTAATATTTATTATAGACCACTGTAACTGTGTATAATCTAAGAAACAAGTTTATTATGAAAATAAAAGTGTGTACACCAGATAAATTGGACGATAAAGAAATTGCTAACAATAGTATAATAGAGCATGTTTTAGGTTTTTAGGCGTTTAGATGCAGAAATGGACAAATCAAATGTAAAATCAAATGTAATTTATTTAATTAAATATAGATTAAATCTTGTTAGAGCAAAATAATAAATAAATACGTACACACATTAAAAAAGCCGCCAAGATGAATGAGTTTCCTTTTTTATATGTAGATTAAAATTGAAGACAGAAGCAGCTGGTATATGCGGTCACTTAATATTCAAATCCAGTAGATCCACTTCAGATTTATTTCTCAACAGTTTATGTCTACGTGGCTGTTTTCGTTTATATTCGCCAAGCTATTATGTATTTTGAAATAATCTTGTCCGTGATGTGTTCGTTCTTACGACGAAAGGCAGAATCCTGCAGCTCGAGAGAGATATATGTTATTCTGCCAGTCGCGCTTTCAAATAGTCTTGCACACTTAAACGGGTCACAAACACCTGCATTTAGCTCGTGTTGTGTTATAATGGGTGTATTGTGTGCATTTATGACAATATTTTATTTGAAAAAGCTCTTAAACAAGAATAAATTCGTTTGTTTTGAACTTGTGACACTGTGCGCGCTGATCGGAGGCAGTGATTTCAGATAGGCAGCCGGGAATATTTCATTTTCACACAAACAGTTCAAAAACATCTGAATTTAGCTCCTGGTGTGTTCTAATTGGTGAATTGTGTAATATCGCTTTAATATTTTAATTTTAAAAGCTATAAAACAAGAATAAACTAGTTTTTTTCTGAGCTCATCATTCCACACGCTGGTGCTCAGAGCGTGATTCATCTCTCGTGTTTCTCACGTATCACTGACCACACATCAATTATTAATGAGCCCTGACCCGGTAATAATCATATATGTTGGTTTAGCTTGTCAGTGTGAATTAAATCTAAGTATTTATTTGTATTTTAACCGATTTAAAAATGAAACTAAAAGAGAGTCTCCTCCCTTTCAGTCGAATTTCCCTTTCAGGAATTGCACCTGTAGGGGCGCATTTTCTCTCAGACAATGTAAGTCTCAGCACATAATACTCAAACAGATGGACAGAGTGAGATGAGATGTCTGACAGTTTTTTAATTTTCTGTTATCCATACAGTGTTGTAAAGTCGTGAAACTATCCATATTTACTCAGAATGACTTTTTTTCTGTATGAAAAAAGGTTTTGAAGTGTTTGGAATTTAAAAATGCAGGACAATTAATAATTCCATTTTTACTGTCATTTAAAAAAATCACCACGACAAAACCGTTCAAGCTATCCAAAATCCTTTGGCAATTTAAGTTGTTTAAAATGTTTTGGCATCATGTAGACAAAGTTTGGTGTGTATAGTGTTACTTTCCTCTGAGCAGTATGCATTAATTCACAGCTAAATGTAAAAAAAAATCCACATTCAAATCAAAATAGCTGAGTTCCTGTTGATCGTAGCTGATGACTGTGAATTAGAAAGTTGTCCGTCTTGATAAGAACAATTTTTGTACCGAGTTTGGTGTCTGTAGCTAAAACTAACCCCCCCACTTTTGACAAAAGGTGGCGCTATAGAGTGCCTCTTCCACGCCCTCTTATGAACTTTTGCCAGTGTCTAGTTATCATAAATACTGATATGTGTTCTGAATTTCATGAAATTCTAAGAATGTTATATGCCTTAAAATCACCTGAGAAGTATTCAAGTTTGACATGTTGCCACGGCAACAATATTTTTAGATATCAATATCCCCCTAGCAGATTAATATAGGCTGTGTTTTAACATTATTCTGATGAAGTTTGAAGCAAATCGAGTAAAAATAAGATGCTGAATACAAAGCATTTTGAAAATGACACACTTCCTGCTGCCAGTTGGTGGCGCTATAACTTTGACTCCTAATAGTCACATATATGCGATCGACATCCTACAAAGAATAATCTGATGAAGTTTGATTAAAATCAGGAAATGTATGTGGATGGTATTAGACACTTCCTGTTTCTCATTTCTCGCCATAATTTCAACGCCTCGCCACGAGCAAACCGTTTGAGATATCAAAAATCCCCTGGCAATTTTTCATCCCCAGTGTCTTGAGATCATGTTGACCGAGTTTGGCGGCAATCGAGTAAAAAACCTATGACAAGTATTTCAAATTCCAGAGCATGCGCTTTTTACATAACTCTAAATAGCTGACTTCCTGTTGGGCGGAGCCTATGACATGCAATACGCAAGTTGTTCGGCACGATGAGATCTATATGTGTACTGAGTTTCATATTAATACGTGCAAGTATGTGTGAGCTATACATCAACATTTATGACTGTGTTCCAGGGGGCGCTGTAGAGCCCCTGTGCCACGCCCGTGTCCCAGCCTCTGCAGGCTCCTAAAGGCCACAGATTCCAAATTGTGCGCAAACTTTCAAGAGTTTTTGAGTATGTTAAGGACCCCAAAAGCCCCCACAACTTTGACGACAAATATGAATAATAAACCCCAAATAGCCAACTTCCTGTTGGGCGGAGCCTATGATATGCAATACGAAAGTTGTTTGTATTGATGAGTTCTATATGTGTACCGAGTTTCGTACGTCTACGTGCAAGTATGTATGATATATGGCCCTCCATATTCCAGGGGGCGCTGTAGAGCCCCTGTGCCACGCCCGTGTATCAGTCTCTGCCCGGCCCTAATGGCCGCAGGTTCCAATGTGTGTGCCAATTTTCAAGACTTTTTAAGCATGTTAAGGGCCCCAAAAGCCCCCGAAACCTTGAAGAAAAATAATAATAATAAATAATAATAATAATAATAATAATAACAAATAATCCTAAGGAAAACAATAGGGCTCTCGCCCTCCAGGCTTGAGCCCTAATAATAATAATAACAAATAATCCTAAGGAAAACAATAGGGCTCTCGCCCTCCAGGCTTGAGCCCTAACAAGAATAATCCTTAGAAGAACAATAGGGCTCTTCGCCCCTTCGGGCTTGAGCCCTAATAATCCTAAGGAAAACAATAGGGCTCTCGCCCTCCAGGCTTGAGCCCTAATAATAACAAAAAATAATCCTAAGGAAAACAATAGGCCTCTCGCCCTTTGGGCTTGAGCCCTAATAATAAAAAATAATCCTAAGGAAAACAATAGGCCTCTCGCCCTTTGGGCTTGAGCCCTAATAATAATAATTAAAAATAATCCTAAGGAAAACAATAGGCCTCTCGCCCTTTGGGCTTGAGCCCTAATAATCCTAAGGAAAACAATAGGCCTCTCGCCCTTTGGGCTTGAGCCCTAATAACAAATAATCCTAAGGAAAACAATAGGGCTCTCGCCCTCCAGGCTTGAGCCCTAATAACAATAATAAAAATACAAATTTTTTTTTTTCCTGATTATTAAAGGGATGATTAGGTCTCTCTCTCTCTCTCTCTCTGCCAGACAGCCCCTCCCTACAGTCCACACACACTGTCACAGTCACCAACCCCCTCACACTCCCCCTCCCTCTCCCCCTCCCTTCCCTCACACAGACAGGGTGGCCAGAGTGAGATCATGTCAGTTGAGAAGTCTGACAGTTTTTTAATTTTCTTTTATCCATACAGTGTTGTAAAGTCGTGAAACTATGCATATTTCCTCAGAATGATTTGATCTTTGTATAAAAAAATGCTTCGAAGTGTTTGGAAGCTGCAATTTAAACATACAAGCCAATTAATGATTCCCTTTTTAGTTCTGTGTTTGTTTATTTTTTTATTTATTTTTTTTTTATTTTGGAAGATAACAGCCTTTAATCTCCTCTAAATTAATGTGCATATAAACTATGAACAATTTAATTATAGCTGTATTTATAAAATGCTTAATAAAATATTAATTTTGGGAGAAGGATATATAAAGCATGAACTGGCTATTTACTAATGCTTAGCTAGGAGTGCAGCTATTATGAAGTGTTACCAATGCATTTACTAATGTTAACAATTGAGAAATTATTTTAAAGTGTTACCAAATCCTTAAATAATTTAAAAGTGTTTTGTTATGATTTCATTAACCTTTAAGCATTTGTGAAATAGTTCTGCTTGCATCACAGCTTAGTCTTGATCTGTGAGCTGAACAGTTTTACTGTTACATCCATGAGATTATGTAAATTCAAATAAATGTCATGTCACAGGGTGTCAGAGGTCAGTATCAAATGAGTTTGAAATTATTATTTGCAGCTAAAATAGGTATTTTTTGAATTTTTTTTAATCCCTGAAACTGTCAGAAAAGGATAAGGCCTAAGATATTTCTTAAGCTGTAATGAAAACAGCACAATTAGCAACAACAAGAAAAAATTAACAATTTAAAATAACATTTTTTTTCTGGTGATTAAAGATATGTTTAAGTCCCTCTCTCTCTCCCTGTCTTGTCTGCCACTCACCTCACACCTCACACCTCTCCCCCACTCACACTCACACACACACAGTCAGCACGCATACATTCCTCACACAGAGTGACAGAGTGAGATCAGATGTCTGACAGTTTTTTATTTTTCTTTTAATCATACAGTGCTGTAAAGTCATGAAACTATGCATATTTCCTCAGAATCACTGGTTTTCTAAATGAAAAATGTTTTTTAAAGGTTTGGAAGCTGCAATTTAAAAATACAAGACGATTAATGTTTCACTTTTTACTGTTATTTCAAAAAATCACCACGACAAAACCGTTCAAGCTATCCAAAATTCATTCGCAATTTAAGTTCCTCAATGTTTTTTCTTAATGTAGACAAAGTTTGGTGTGTATAGTGTACTTCCCCTGGGAGGAGTATGCATTAATTCACAAAAGAAAATTCCCAAAAATCCATATTCAAGTCAAAATAGCCAACTTCCTGTTGGTCATAGCTTATGACTGCGAATTAGAAAGTTGTCCGTCTTGATAAGAACAATTTATGTACCAAGTTTGGTGTCTGTAGCTAAAACTAACCCCCCCACTTTTGACAAAAGGTGGCGCTATAGAGTGCCTCTTCCACGCCCTTTTAAAAGCTTTTGCCATGGTCTAGCTATCTTTAATACTGATATCTGTTTCGAGTTTCATGGAAATCTGAGCTAGTTATCTGCCTAAAAATCACCAGAACAGAACATTCAAGTTTGACACGTTGCCGTGGCAACACTATATTAGATATAAATATCCCCACGACAGATTTTCTTCGGCCGTGTTTTGTCATTATTCTGATGAAGTTTGAAGCAAATCAAGTAAAAATAAGATGCTGAATTCAAAGCGTTCTGAAAATGATTCACTTCCTGCTGCCAGTTGGTGGCGCTATAACTTTGACTCCTAATAGTCACATATATACGATCGGTATCATACAACGAAAAAAACAATTAAGTTTGATCAAATTCAGCAAATGTATGTGGATGTTATTATACATTTCCTGTTTCTCATTTCTCGCCATAATTTCAACGCCTCGCCACGGGCAAACCGTTTGAGATATCAAAAATCTCTTCGCAATTTAGCATCCCCAATGTCTTGAGATCGTGTTCACCGAGTTTTGTGTTGAACGGGTGGAGTTCCTCAGAGGAGTATATCAAATTCCAGAGCATGTGTTTTTCATAAAACCCTAAATAGCCAACTTCCTGTTGGGCGGAGCTTATGACATGCAGTGTGAAAGTTGTTTGGTTTGTTGAGTTATATATATGTACCAAGTTTCATATGTATACATGCAAGTATGCATGATATATGGCCCTCGGTACTACAGGGGGCGCTGTAGAGCCCCTGTGCCACGCCCGTGTATCAGACTCTGCCCGGCCCTAATGGCCGCAGGTTCCAAGGTGTGTGCCAATTTTCAAGAGTTTTTGAGCATGTTAAGGGCCCCAAAAGCCCCCGAAACCTTGAAGAAAAATAATAATAATAATAATAATAACAAATAATCCTAAGGAAAACAATAGGGCTCTCGCCCTCCAGGCTTGAGCCCTAAATATAGCTGCAAGCAGCGATGGCGGGCTCAAGCCACCAGTGCCATCGCCACCCCGGTGGCATCAGGTAAACTGTGCCCAGCAGGCACATGCATTCACAATATCCCTCTGGCAGTGAGGTTTTAAAGGATATGGCAGTTAAAGGGTTAATCCGAATCATCTAGACTTTAAAATCACATTCACAGAACAATATATATGTATAACTTTAGTAACACTTTACAATAAGATTCCATTCATAAACATTATGTTAACATGAACAATATTTATATAGCATTCATTCACGTCAGTTAATATTCCAAACTTAAACATTAAAACATTGTTTTATTGTGATTTTTTTCCAAGCACATTTTACCAATTCCTAACCATATAAATCTTAATAACTACCATTATTTTTTATTTAATCATTTATGAGTGCTATACAATAGTCCGGGAAAGCTGGAAGAGAAAAACTCCTTATATTCATGTGTGCAGAATTATTAGGCATGTTTTCTTTTACAGATGAAATGCGCTAAAATAGACTTTTAACTCAAACTGTAAGGTCGAAAATTATGAAATACCCATGAGAAATATCAAACACAAATGCAATACAGAAATGGATAAGTTAAGACTTGACCATTGTACAAAAAATACTGACTGGGTCATGAGGTCAAAAAAGAAGAAGAAAAAAACAGGTCAAGAAGAACTGACAAAAAGAATTGCAAAATAATTAGGAATTAATGTGAAGATTAATTTTTAGTCAATTCTGCAAGACAGACTTTTCAGGAAAGGAGGTGGAATAAAAATGAGCTCCTAAATCTTAATCCTGGATTCTGGAAGATATATTCCTCAAACCATCGAACAAGAGGAGGTGGTGCTGGTCCTTCACGAGTCACTCTAATCTGTGCATAAAGCCTATATATAAAGACGTAATATATAGTATTTCACAATACTTCATGGTATTCTAATTAAATCATTTTTTGGAATCTTAAGTCTCTCAGAGCCTGACACCGAGTAATTCTGGAGACTCCAGGAAAGTGGCAGTTCTGTAAAATGTTGGCGCTGGAGACTAAATGCACCCTGATAGTTTCGCACCTAATTCACTTAACACACACACACACACACACATTACCCACAGTGACAGTGGGACTGAGTGACATCAGATGTATGATAGTTTTTTTTAATTTTCTATCATCCATACAGTGTTGTATAGTCATGAAACTATGGTCATGAGACCAGTCATTCTGAGGAAATATGCCTCAGAATGACTGGTCTTCTATGTGTACATTTTTTTTTTAAGTGTTTAGAAGCTGCACTTTAAAAAAATAAAAAGACATTTACTGGTTCCTTTTTTACTATTATTTCAAAAAATCATCACGGCAAAACCATTCAAGCTATCCAAAATTCATTCACACCTATTCTGTAAGATTAATTCTTTAAACAGTGGTAAAAGAGGATGTGGTGCTGAACCTTCAAGAGTCACTCAAAACGTTATCTGTCCATAAAGCCTATAAAGAATTATTCTTAATATACAGT
Organism: Carassius gibelio; assembly: GCF_023724105.1. Lineage (NCBI taxonomy): Eukaryota > Metazoa > Chordata > Actinopteri > Cypriniformes > Cyprinidae > Carassius > Carassius gibelio. The sequence continues at coordinate 13,041,274 of NC_068417.1, read as the reverse complement.
TCACAATACTTTAGCTTGTTATTCTAATTAAGTGAGGGTCATTTTATCAGTAAAATACATAAAATACATATTATTTTTCTTTGAAAGATTTCTATAAATGATTTAAATCATACTCGTTTCTACAATAATTATTTAAAAGTAATCCTATAGCTCCCTCTGGTGGCCATTATAGGTACTAAGAATTGCAAGCTTGATTTATAAGTTATGATAGTTTAAATTTTATGCTGGCTCTTGAAAGTGATAAAGCTATGAAACTTACTGTGCTTCCTTCAAATGAGGACTTCTACTTATATAAAAAATTATGAAGATTTAGAATGAAAAATTGTAAAGATATAGTAAAATATCTATTGTATTTTTTTATGTTACTTTAATAAATCTCTATGGCAACACCATTTAAGCTATCCTAAACCCATTCACAATTTAACATCTCAGTATATAGGCATAATGTTGAAAAAGGAGTATGGAGTAGTATGAGTAGGAGTATGAATTCATTTGCAGGCTTTATCATAAATCCACAATAAAATTTCTGAGTTCTGTATCAATCTGTGTTGTTGTTTGTTTATTTTTGTGTTTTATTTTTCATAGGAAGATAACTTACTCTCATTTTTAATAAATGTGCTTATAAACCAAGGACAAGCTATTTATAGCTGTATTTATAAACTGCTTACTACTGACTATTGATATTGGGACAAGGCTTTATAAAGCATGAACTGACTATTTAATAATGAGTGCAGTTATTATAAAGTGTTATCAATGAATTTGCTAATGTTAACAAATTAGACATTATTTTACAGTGTTATCAAATCCTTAAATGACTCATAAGCATTTGTGAAAGTTCTGCTTGCATTACAGCTTAGTATTGATCTGTGAGCTGAACAGATTTACTGTTACATCCATGAGATTATGTAAATTAAAATAAATATAATGTCACAGGATGTCATAGGTCAGTATCAAATGAGTTTGAAATTATTATTTGCAGCACAAATAAGGTTTTTTTAGGATTTTTAAAAATCCCTAAAACTGTCAGAAAAAGGTTAAGGCCTAAGCTATTTCTATGTGAGTGGCTAATTTTATTTTTGTTTTTATAATTGTAATACACAAACTATGAAATTATACAAAATGTATAAAAAGATAAATAAATAAATACGCACACATTAAAAAAGCAGCCAAGTCGAATGAGTTTCCTTTTTTATATAGATTAAAATTGAAGACAGAAACAAGTGGTAAATGTGGTCACTTTAATATTCAAATCCAGTAGATCCAGTTTATGTTCACGTGGCTGTTTTCGTTTATATTCGCCAAGCTATTATGTATTTTGAAATAATCTTGTCCGTGACGTGTTCGTTCGTACGACGAAAGGCAGAATCCTGCAGCTCCAGAGATACATGTTATTCTGCCAGTCGCGCTTTCAAATAGTCTTGCACACTTAAACAGGTCACAAACACCTGCATTTAGCTCTTGTTGTGTTACAATGGGTTTATTGTGTGCATTTGTGGTAATATTTTATTTAAAAAAGCTCTTAAACAAGAATAAATTCGTTTGTTTTGAGCTCGACACTGTAAGCGCTGATCGGAGGCGTGATTTCAGATAGGCAGCCACAAATATTTCATTTTCACACAAACAGTTCAAAAACATCTTAATTTAGCTCTTGGTGTGTTCTAATTGGTTGATTGTTTGATATCGCTGTAATAATTTATTTTTAAAAGCTTTAAAACAGGAATAAATTCGTTTTCTCTGAGCTCTTTACTCCAGACGCTCGTGGTCACAGCGGTGATTCATCTCTCCTATTTCTCACGTATCTCTGGCCAGAAATAATTTATCCATGAGCCCTGAACCGGTAATAATCAGATATGTTGGTTTAGCTTGTCAGTGTGAATTAAATCTAAGTATTTGTTTGTATTTTTAACCGATTTAAAAGTGAAAGTAAAAGTTCGGGAATTGAACCTGTAGGGGCGCAATTTCTCTCAGACAATGGAAGTCTGAAGCACATATACTAAAACAGAGGGACAGAGTGAGATGAGATGTCTGACAGTTTTTTAATTTTCTGTTATCCATACAGTGTTGTAAAGTCGTGAAACTATGCATATTTCCTCAGAATGACTTTTTCATCTGTATGAAAAAATTATTTGACGTGTTTGGAAGCTGCAATTTAAAAATACAATAATGATTCCCTTTGTAAGGTCATTTAAAAAAATCACCACGGCAAAACCATTCAAGCTATCCAAAATCCATTCACAATTTAAGTTCCTATCAGAAATACTGATGTGTGTTCAGAGTTTTGTGAAATTCTAAGTATGTTATTTGCCTCAAAATCACCTGAGAAGTATTCCAGTTTGACATGTTGCCACGGCAACAATTTTTTAGATATCAATATCCCCCTTGCAGATTTATATCGGCTGTGTTTTAACATTATTCTGATGAAGTTTGAAGCAAATCGAGTAATAATAAGATGCTGAATTCAAATCATTTTGAAAATGACACACTTCCTTCTGCCAGTTGGTGGCGCTATAACTTTGACTCCTAATAGTCACATATATGCGATCGACATTATACAACGAATAATCTGATGAAGTTTGATTAAAATCAGGAAATGTATGTGGATGGTATTAGACACTTCCTGTTTCTAATTTCTTGCCATAATTCCAACGCCTCGCCACGAGCAAACCGTTCGAGATATCAAAAATCCCCTGGCAATTTTTCATCCCCAGTGTCTTGAGATCATGTTGACCGAGTTTGGCGGCAATCGAGAAAAAAACCTATGACAAGTATTTCAAATTCCAGAGCATGCGCTTTTTACATAACTCTAAATAGCTGACTTCCTGTTGGGTGGAGCCTATGACATGCAATACGAAAGTTGTTCGGCACGATGAGATCTATATGTGTACTGAGTTTCATATGAATATGTGCAAGTATGTGTGAGCTATACATCAACATTTCTGACTGTGTTCCAGGGGGCGCCGTAGAGCCCCTGTGCCACGCCCGGGTCCCAGCCTCTGCAGGCTCCTAAAGGCCACAGATTCCAAAGTGTGCGCGAATTTTCAAGAGTTTTTGAGTATGTTAAGGACCCCAAAAGCCCCCACAACTTTGACGAAAAATTTGAATACTAAACCCTAAATAGCCAACTTCCTGTTGGGCGGAGCCTATGATATGCAATACAAAAGTTGTTTGGATTGATGAGATTTATATGTGTACCGAGTTTCATACGTCTACGAGCAAGAATGTATGATATATGGCCCTCCATATTCCAGGGGGCGCTGTAGAGCCCCTGTGCCACGCCCGTGTATCAGTCTCTGCCCGGCCCTAATGGCCGCAGGTTCCAATCTGTGTGCCAATTTTCAAGACTTTTTAAGCACGTTAAGGGCCCCAAAAGCCCCCGAGACGTTGGAAAAAAAAAAAATAATAATAATAATAATAATAATAATAATAAAAAATAATCCTAAGGAAAACAATAGGCCTCTCGCCCTTTGGGCTTGAGCCCTAATAATAATTAAAGCTGCAAGCAGCGATGAACGGGCCCTCGCACCCGGGCGCACCGCCATCGTGTGGCTTTAGTAAAAAGGTGAACGTTGAGAAATATGCATTTAATGTCCTGAATATAAGTGGAATATATCAAAGTATATCCCATATATGTGCCAATCTTACCGTTGCCAGCAGGTGGCGCTATCATTATAATGGAATATTGGCCTTCAGATGTGTTCAGGCCAGGACTCTTATCAAACATGTGAAGTTTGCGGAAGATTGAACATTTTATGCTTGAGTTACAATAACTTCTCTTGCTGTGGCAAGATATCAAATTTTGTCATGGCGCCATGGAAACGCCCTTTGACAAAAACTCAAGATCTCCATAATTTAACATTGCACAGGCCTTTAGATTAGACTGACCACAAAAAAATTACATTTCTGTCAAAAGATTTCTAGGAGTAGCTTGTGGCAGCATAAAACATGTCACTTCCTGTTGCCAGCAGGTGGCGCTATGACTATAACTGAATATGGGCATGTAGATCTGTTAAGGGCAGAAGTCTTATCTAACATGTGAAGTTTGGGGCAGATTGGACATTGTATGTCTGAGTTACAGCAACTTCCTTTTTCATGGTGAAACATCGTAATTAGTCAGGCCACCATGGACACGCCCTTTTTCGAAACCTCAAGATCTTCGCAATTTAACATCGCAAAGGTCTTTAGATTTAACTGACCAAGTTTGGTGTTGATCGGAATAAATTTCTAGGAGGAGTTCGTTAAAGTACAACCCCTGAAAATGGCAAAAAAAACGCCAATTTTGCAGAGAAAATTCTAAATAACCGACTTCCTGTTGGGATTCGGATTTCGTACCAAGAGACTTTTTTGTAGGTATTGGTGTGTTACATGTGTGTACTGATTTTTGTAAATGCACGTGAAACATAGCTCGAGGTGCACTCCGTTGAAAATGTATAGGTGGCGCTATGGAGCCATTTCGCCACACCCAATGGAATATTGGCCTTCAGTTGTGTTCAGGCCAGGACTCTTATCAAACATGTGAAGTTTGGGGAAGATCAGACATTTTATGCTTGAGTTACAAATTTTATTCTCATGGCGAGACATCAAACTTTGTCACATCGCCAAGGACACACCCTTTATCGAAAACTCAAGATAATCACAATTCACTATCGCAAAGGCCTTTAGATTAAACTGACCATAACACAATTTAGATTTTATTAGATTTCTAGGAGTAGTTCATTGCAGCGTAAGGCATTCACTTCCTGTTGCCAGCAGGTGGCGCTATGACTATGACTGAATATGGGCATGTAGATCTGTTAAGGGCAGAAGTCTTATCTAACATGTGAAGTTTGAGGCAGATTGGACATTGTATGTCTGAGTTACAGCAGCTTCCTTTTTCATGGCGAAACATCGAAATTTGTCAGGCCGCCATGGACACGCCCTTTAACGAAACCTCAAGATCTTCACAATTAAACATCGCAAAGGGCTTAAGATTACACTGACCAAGTTTGGTGTTTATCTGAATAAATCTCTAGGAGGAGTTCGTTAAAATACAACCCCTGAAAATGGCAAAAACTATGCCAATTTTGCAGAGAAAATTCAAAATAACCGACTTCCTGTTGGGATCCGGATTTCGTACCAAGAGACTTTTTTGTATGTATTGGTGTGTTACATGTGTGTACCAATTTTTGTACATGTACGTGAAACATAGCTCGAGGCGCACTCCGTTGAAAGTGCATATGCACGCCATTGAAAGTGTATAAGTGGCGCTATCAAGCCATTTTGCCACACCCAATGGAATATTTGCCTTCATATCTGTTCAGGCCAGGACCCTTATCACACATGTGAAGTTTGGGGAAGATCGGACATTTTATGCCTGAGTTATAACATCTTTAATTCCCATGGCGAGACATCGAACTTCGTCACGGCGTCATGGACATGCCTTTTAACAAAATCTCAAGATCTTCACAACCAAACATCACACAGGTCTTTAGATTAGACTGACCACAAAAAAGACATTGATGTCATAACATTTCTAGAAATAGTTTGTCGCAGTCTAAAATATGTCACTTCCTGTTGCCAAAAGGTGGCGCTATGACTATAACTGAATATTGGCATGTAGATTTATTCAGGTCAAGAGTCTTATCCAACATGTGTAGTTTGGGGCAGATTGGACATTGTATGTCTGAGTTACAGCAACTTCCTTTTTCATGGCGAAACATCAAATTTGTCAGGCCGCCATGGACACGCCCTTTAACGAAACCTCAAGTCCTTCGCAATTTAACATCGCAAATGGCTTTAGATTACACTGACTAAGTTTGGTGTTGATCTGAATAAATCTCTAGGAGGAGTTAGTTAAAGTACAACCCCTGAAAATGGCAAAAACAGCACCAATTTTGCAGGGAAAATTCAAAATAACCGACTTCCTGTTGAGATTCGGATTTCGTACTAAGAGACTTTTTTGTAGATATTGGTGAGTTACATGTGTGTACCAATTCTTGTACATGTACGTGAAACATAGCTCTAGTCACACTCCGTTGAAAGTGTATAGGTGGCGCTATCGAGCCATTCTGCCACACCTGGTGGAATATTGGCCTGCAGATCTGTTCAGGTCAGGACTCTTATCACACATGTGAAGTTTGGGGAAGATCGGACATTTTATGCCTGAGTTATAACATCTTTTATTCACATGGCGAGACATCGAACTTCGCCATGGTGCCGTGGACATGCCTTTTAACAAAAACTCAAGATCTTCACAACTGAACATCGCACAGGCCTTTAGATTAGACTGACCACAAAAAAGACATTGATGTCAAAAAATTTCTAGGAGTAGTTCGTCACAGCGTGAAATATGACACTTCCTGTTGCCAATAGGTGGCGCTATGACTATAACTGAATATGGGCATGTCAATCTGTTCAGGTTCGGAGTTTCATCAAACATGTGAAGTTTGGGGCAGATTGGACATTGTATTTGTGAGTTATAGCAACTTCATTTTTCGTGGCGAATCATCGAAATTCGCCAGGCCGCCACGGACACGCCCTTCAACAAAAACTCAAGATCTTCGCAATTTAACATCGCAAAGGACTTTAGATTAGGCATACCAAATTTGGTGTTGATTTGAAGAAATCTCTAGGAGGAGTTCATTAAAATACAACACATGGAAATGACCAAAATTACACAAAAATTGCTCATAATATTAAAAATAACCGACTTCCTGTTGGGTTTAGAATTTTGGTCCAAGAGTCTTTTTTGTAGGTATTGGTGTGTTACATATGTGTGCCAATTTTCGTGCATGTACGTGAAACATAGCTGGAAGGCTGTTGATTTTCTTAGTATAGGTGGCGCTGTCGAGCCATTTTGCCACACCCTCTTCTGAATCCTATATCAGACGAAAATTTTCACCAGGTTTGACGCGTGTGCAAAGTTTCATGACTTTTTGAGCATGTTAAAGCCCTCAAAAATGCGATTCATTCGGGAGAAGAAGAAGAATAATAATAATAATAATTAAAGCTGCAAGCAGCGATGAACGGGCCCTCGCACCTGGGCTCACCGCCATCGTGTGGCTTTAGTAAAAAGGTGAACGTTGAGAAATATGCATTTAAACTCATAAATATAAGTGCAATATATCAAAGTTTATTCCATATGTGTGCCAATCTTCCTGTTGCCAGCAGGTGGCGCTATCGTTATAATGGAATATTGGCCTTCAGATGTGTTCAAGCCAGGACCCTTATCACAGATGTGAAGTTTGGGCAAGATCGGACATTTTATGCCTGAGTTATAACATCTTTTATTCCCATGGCGAGACATCGAACTTCGTCATGGCGACATGGACATGCCTTTTAACAAAAACTCAAGATCTTCACAACTAAACATCACACAGGTCTTTAGATTAGACTGACCACAAAAAAGACATTGATGTCATAAAATTTCTAGGAGTAGTTTGTCACAGTGTAAAATATGTCACTTCCAGTTGCCAATAGGTGGCGCTATGACTATAACTGAATATTGGCATGTAGATCTGTTCAGGTGAAGAGTCTTATCAAAAATGTGAAGTTTGGGGCGGATTGGACATTGTATGTGTGAGTTATAGCACCATCATTTTTCATGGCGAATCATCGAAATTTGTCAGGCCGCCATGGACACGCCCTTTAACGAAGCCTCAATTCCTTCGCAATTTAACATGGCAAAGGGCTTTAGATTACACTGACCAAGTTTGGTGTTGATCTGAATAAATCTCTAGGAGGAGTTCGTTAAAATACAACCCCTGAAAATGACAAAAACAACACCAATTTTGCAGGGAAAATTAAAAATAACCGACTTCCTGTTGGGATTCGGATTTCGTACCAAGAGACTTTTTTGTAGCTATTGGTGTGTTACATATGTTTACCGATTTTCGTACATGTATATGACATGTAGCTCGAGGCGCACTCCATTGAAAATGTATAGGTGGCGCTATCGAGCCATTTTGCCACACCCAATGGAATATTAGCCTCCAGATGTGTTCAGGTCAGTACTCTTATCAAACATTTGAAGTTTGGGCAAGATCTGATATTTTATGACTGAGTTACAACAACAACTACTCCCATGGCGAGACATCGAATTTTGACATGGCGCCATGGACACGCCCTTTAACGAAAACTCAAGATCTTCTCAATTTAACATCGTACAGGCCTTTAGATTAGACTGACGACAAAAAAGACATTGATGTCAAAAATTTCTAGGAGTAGTTTGTCGCAGCGTAAAATATGTCACTTCCTGTTGCCAATAGGTGGCGCTATGACTATATCTGAATATGGTCGTGTCAAACTATTCAGGACAGGAGACTCAGCAAACATGTGAAGTTTGGGGCAGATTGGTCATTGTATGTCTGAGTTATAGCAACTTCATTTTTCATGGCGAATCATCGAAATTCGCCAGGCCGCCACGGACACGCCCTTCAACGAAAAGTCAGGATCTTCGCAATTTAACATCGCAATGGCCTTTAGATTAGGCATACCAAATTTGGTGTTGATCTGAATTAATCTCTAGGAGGAGTTCGTTAAAATACAACACATGGAAATGACCAAAATTACACAAAATATGCTCATAATATTAAAAATAACCGACTTCCTGTTGGGTTTAGAATTTCGCTCCAAGAGTCTTTTTTGTAGGTATTGGTGTGTTACATATGTGTGCCAATTTTCGTGCATGTACGTGAAACATAGCTGGAAGGCTGTTGATTTTCTTGGTATAGGTGGCGCTGTCGAGCCATTTTGCCACACCCTCTTCTGAATCCTATATCAGACGAAAATTTTCACCAGGTTTGACGAGTGTGCAAAGTTTCATGACTTTTTGAGCATGTTAAAGCCCTCAAAAATGCGATTCATTCGGGAGAAGAAGAAGAAGAAGAAGAAGAAGAAGAATAATAATAAAAAACAAAGCAGATACAAGAGGGTCCTCGCACCTCGGTGCTCGGGCCCTAATTAAAGCTGCAAGCAGCGATGAACGGGCCCTCGCACCCGGGCGCACCGCCATCGTGTGGCTTTAGTAAAAAGGTGAACGTTGAGAAATATGCATTTAATGTCCTGAATATAAGTGGAATATATCAAAGTATATCCCATATATGTGCCAATCTTACCGTTGCCAGCAGGTGGCGCTATCATTATAATGGAATATTGGCCTTCAGATGTGTTCAGGCCAGGACTCTTATCAAACATGTGAAGTTTGCGGAAGATTGAACATTTTATGCTTGAGTTACAATAACTTCTCTTGCTGTGGCAAGATATCAAATTTTGTCATGGCGTCATGGAAACGCCTTTTAACAAAAACTCAAGATCTCCAAAAGTTAACATTGCACAGGCCTTTAGATTAGACTGACCACAAAATATATGTAAATCTCAAAAAAATTATAGGAGTAGTTTGTCACAGCGTAAAACATGTCACTTCCTGTTGCCAATAGGTGGCGCTATGACTATAACTGAATGTGGGCATGTAGATCTGTTAAGGGCAGAAGTTTTATCTAACATGTGAGGTTTGGGGCAGATTGGACATTGTATATCTGAGTTACAGCAAATTCCTTTTTCATGGCGAAACATCGAAATTTGTCAGGCCGCCATGGACACGCCCTTTAACGAAATCTAAAGATCTTCGCAATTTAACATTGCAAAGGGCTTAAGATTACACTGACCAGGTTTGGTGTTGATCTGACTAAATCTCTAGGAGGAGTTTGTTAAAGTACAACCCCTGAAAATGGCAAAAACAACGCCAATTTTGCAGAGAAAATTCTAAATAACCAACTTCCTGTTGGGATTCGGATTTCGTACCAAGAGACTTTTTTGTAGGTATTGGTGTGTTACATATGTATACCGATTTTTGTACATGTACGTGAAACATAGCTCGAGGCGCACTCTGTTGAAAGTGTATAGGTGGCGCTATCGAGCCATTTTGCCACACCTGATGGAATTTTGGCCTTCAGATGTGTTCAGGCCAGGACTCTTATCACACATGTGCAGTTTGGGGAAGATCGGACATTTTATGCCTGAGTTATAACCTATTTTATTCCCATGGCGAGACATCGAACTTCGTGACGGCGCCATGGACACGCCTTTTAACGAAAACTCAAGATCTTCACATCTTAACATCGCACAGGCCTTTAGATTAGACTGACCACAAAAAATACATTGATGTCATAAAATTTCTAGGAGTAGTTCATCGCAGTGTAAAATATGTCACTTCCTGTTGCCAATAGGTGGCGCTATGACTATAACTGAATATGGGCATGTCAATCTGTTCAGGTCAGGAGTCTCATCAAACATGTGAAGTTTGGGGCAGATTGGTCTTTGTATGTCTGAGTTATAGCAACTTCCTGTTTCATGGCGAATCATCGAAATTCGCCAGGCCGCCACGGACACGCCCATTAACGAAAACTCAAAAGCTTCGCAATTTAACATCGCAAAGGCCTTCAGATTAGGCATACCAAATTTGGTGTTGATCTGAATGAATCTCTAGGAGGAGTTCGTTAAAATACAACGCATGGAAATGACAAAAATGACACAAAATTTGCTCATAATATTAGTAATAACCGACCTCCTGTTGGGTTTCGGATTTTGCTCCAAGAGACTTTTTTGTAGGTATTGGAGAGTTACATGAGTATACCGATTTTCATACATGTACATGAAACGTAGCTCGAGGCGCACACCGTTGAACGTGTATAGGTGGCGCTGTTGAGCCATTTTGCCACACCCACTTCTGAAACCCATATCAGACGTAAATTTTCGCCAGTTCTGAGGTGTGTGCAAAGTTTCATGACTTTTCGAGCATGTTTAGGCCCTCAAAAATGCGATTCATTTTGGAGAAGAAGAATAATAATAATAATTAAAGCTGCAAGCAGCGATGAACGGGCCCTCGCACCCGGGCTCACCGCCATCGTGTGGCTTTAGTAAAAAGGTGAACGTTGAGAAATATGCATTTAATGTTCTAAATATAAGTGGAATAACACAAAAATATATCCCATATATGTGCCAATCTTACCGTTGCCAGCAGGTGGCGCTATCATTATAATGGAATATTGGCCTTCAGATGTGTTCAGGCCAGGACTCTTATCAAACATGTGAAGTTAGGGGAAGATTGAACATTTTATGCTTGAGTTACAACAACTTCTCTTGCTGTGGCAAGACATCAAATTTTGTCATGGCGCCATGGAAACGCCCTTTAACAAAAACTCAAGATCTCCAAAAGTTAACATTGCACAGGCCTTTAGATTAGACTGACCACAAAATATATGTTAATCTCAAAAAAATTATAGGAGTAGTTTGTCGCAGCGTAAAACATGTCACTTCCTGTTGCCAATAGGTGGCGCTATGACTATAACTGAATGTGGGCATGTAGATCTGTTAAGGGCAGAAGTTTTATCTAACATGTGAAGTTTGGGGCAGATTGGACATTGTATGTCTGAGTTACAGCAACTTCCTTTTTCATGGCGAAACATCGAAATTTGTCAGGCCGCCATGGACACGCCCTTTAACGAAATCTAAAGATCTTCGCAATTTAACATCGCAAAGGGCTTAAGATTACACTGACCAGGTTTGGTGTTGATCTGAATAAATCTCTAGGAGGAGTTCGTTAAAGTACAACCCCTGAAAATGGCAAAAACAACGCCAATTTTGCAGAGAAAATTCTAAATATCCAACTTCCTGTTGGGATTCGGATTTCGTACCAAGAGACTTTTTGTAGGTATTGGTGTGTTGCATGTGTATACCGATTTTTGTACATGTACGTGAAACATAGCTTGAGGCACACTCTGTTGAAAGTGTATAGGTGGCGCTATCGAGCCATTTTGCCACACCTGATGGAATTTTGGCCTTCAGATGTGTTCAGGCCAGGACTCTTATCACACATGTGCAGTTTGGGGAAGATCGGACATTTTATGCCTGAGTTATAACATCTTTTATTCCCATGGCGAGACATCGAACTTTGTGACGGCGCCATGGACACGCCTTTTAACGAAAACTCAAGATCTTCACAACTTAACATCGCACAGGCCTTAAGATTAGACTGACCACAAAAAATACATTGATGTCATAAAATTTCTAGGAGTAGTTCATCGCAGTGTAAAATATGTCACTTCCTGTTGCCAATAGGTGGCGCTATGACTATAACTGAATATGGGCATGTCAATCTGTTCAGGTCAGGAGTCTCATCAAACATGTGAAGTTTGGGGCAGATTGGTCATTGTATGTCTGAGTTATAGGAACTTCCTCTTTCATGGCGAATCATCAAAATTCGCCAGGCCGCCACGGACACGCCCATTAACGAAAACTCAAAAGCTTCGCAATTTAACATCGCAAAGGCCTTCAGATTAGGCATACCAAATTTGGTGTTGATCTGAATGAATCTCTAGGAGGAGTTCGTTAAAATACAACGTATGGAAATGACAAAAATGACACAAAATTTGCTCATAATATTAGAAATAACCGACTTCCTGTTGGATTTCGGATTTTGCTCCAAGAGACTTTTTTGTAGGTATTGGAGAGTTACATGTGTATTCCGATTTTCATACATGTACATGAAACGTAGCTCGAGGCGCACACCGTTGAACGTGTATAGGTGGCGCTGTTGAGCCATTTTGCCACACCCACTTCTGAAACCCATATCAGACGTAAATTTTCGCCAGTTCTGAGGTGTGTGCAAAGTTTCATGACTTTTCGAGCATGTTTAGGCCCTCAAAAATGCGATTCATTTTGGAGAAGAAGAATAATAATAATAATAATAATAATAATAATAATAATAATAATAAACGGAGCAATTCCAAGAGGGTCCTCACACCATCGGTGCTCGGGCCCTAAATATAGCTGCAAGCAGCGATGTCGGGCTCAAGCCATCAGTGCAACGCCACCCCGGTGGCATCGGGAAAACTGTGCCCAGCGGGCATAAGAATGTACAGTAACCCTCTGACAATCAAGTTTTAAGGGATGCGGCAGTTAAAGTGTTAATCCGACCAATCTAGACTTTGAAATCAAATCAAGGTGTGCATTGTAGCTGACACCTATATGAACACATTACAATTGTTTTATGACTGCAAGTCTTTCTTCTCAAATGCTATTGAGCTTCAAATTTGCATTTGAGCCCATGTGAAAAAGTAGCATAATTTACATATGACTTACAGTTTGTTGTAATAAATATCAAACATTCAAATTAATTGTGCATTATAGCTGTCACCTAGATGAAAAATTACAGTTGTTTTTATGACTGTAAGTCATTCTCTTCAAATGCTACTGACATTAGAAAAGTGTATAACAATATCACATGTAACTTTAGAGACCGGCCCTAAATTTGAGACTCTCGAATGTCCAATGTCAAGACAACTTTATACCTGTTTTTTTTTTTTCTTTAGTTTTCTTTTCTCTGTGCCGGATTGCTGATGTCCTATACCCAGGCATAGATGTCCATCCATCAATTACGAACATTCGGCCGCAAACATGAGGTGTGAGCGGTCGCGAGCGCGCATGGGAGAATGGCGCATGTTTTTTGTTTTTTTTGTTGTTTTTTTTTGAGCAACTGGGATGGTGCCCCCTCTGGGAGTTGGTGCCCTACGAAGACTGCATACTCTGCATATAGGGAGCAGCAGTACTATCTGGAAGATATATTCCTCAAACCATCGTACAAGAGAAGGTGATGCTAGTCCTTCATGAATCGCTCAAAACCTATTCAAGTGTACAGTTTCCTTTTATTGCATCTTGAAATAAATATTTCTGAATTCTGAATCAAACTGGGTTGTGTTTATTCATTTATTTTATAAGACAACTGAGACTTTAATCTCCTTTGTAATATATGTGCTTTTAAACCAAGAACAATTTATTTATAGATGTATTACTGCTTAATAATGACTATTATTAAGGGAAAAGGCTTTATAATCATGAACTATTTACTAATGCTTAGCTAATGAGTGCAGTTATTATAAAGTGTTACCAATGCATTTACTAATTTTAACAAATTAGACATTATTTTACAGTGTTACCAAATCCTTAAATAAATTATTAGTGTTTTGTAATGATTTTAATGACCTATAAGCATTTGTGAAATAGTTTTGCTTGCATTGCAGCTTTATCTGTCAGTTGAAGAGTTTTACTGTTACATCCATGAGATTAATAAATGTCATGTCACGTCACAGGTTGTCATAGGTCAGTATCAAATGAGTTTGAAATTATTATTTGCAGCACAAATAAGGATTCTTAGGATGTTTTTAAATCCCTAAAACTGTCAGAAAAGGATAAGGCCTAAGAGATTTCTTAACCTGTAATGAAAGGAAAAAACACCACCATTAGCAACAACAAAAACAATAACAATTTAAAATAAAGATTTTTTTTTTCCTGATTATTAAAGGGATGATTAGGTCTCTCTCTCTCTCTCTCTCTCTCTCTTGCAGTGAGGTTTTAAAGGATAAGGCAGTTAAAGGGTTAATCAGAATCATCAAGACTTTAAAATCACATTCACAAAACAATATATATATAACTTTAGTGACACTTTACAATAATATTTCATTTCTAAACATTATGTTAACATGAACAATATTTATATAGCATTCATTCATGTCAGTTAATATTCCAAACTTAAACATTAAAACATTGTTTTATTGTGATTTTTTTCCAAGCACATTTTACCAATTCCAAACCATATCAATCTTAATAACTACCATTATTTTTTATTTAATCATTTATGAGTGCTATACAATAGTCCAGGAAAGCTGGAAGAGAAAAACTCCTTATATTCATGTGTGAAGAATTATTGGGCATGTTTTCTTTTACAGATGAAATGCGCTAAAAAAGAGTTTTAACTCAAACTGTAAAGCCCATGAGAAATATCAAACACAAATGCAATACAGAAATGGATAAGTTAAGACTTGGCCATTGTACAAAAAATGCTGACTGGGTCATGAGGTCAGAAAAGAAGAAGAAAAAAACAGGTCAAGAAGAACTGACAAAAAGAATTGCAAAATAATTAGGAATTAATGTGAAGATTAATTTTTAGTCAATTCTGCAAGACAGACTTTCAGGAAAGGAGGTGGAATAAAAATGAACTCCTAAATCTTAATCCCGGATTCTGGAAGATATATTCCTCAAACCATCAAACAAGAGGAGGTGGTGCTGGTCCTTCACGAGTCACTCTAATCTGTTCATTAAGCCTATATATAAAGTCTTAATATATAGTATTTCACAATACTTCATGGTATTCTAATCAAATAATTTTTTTGAATCTTAGATCTCTCAGAACCTGACACAGAGTAATTCTGGAGACTCCAGGAAAGTGGCAGTTCTGTAAAATGTTGGCACTGGAGACTAAATGCTCCCTGATAGTTTCACACCTAATTCACTTAACACCCACACACATACACACACACACCCACACACACACACACATTACCCACAGTGACAGAGGGACAGAGTGACATCAGATGTATGATAGTTTTTTAATTTTCTATCATCCATATAGTGTTGTATAGTCATGAAACTATGCATATTTCCTCAGAATGACTTGTCTTCTATGTGTACATTTTTTTGAAGTGTTTAGAAGCTGCACTTTAAAAAAATAAAAGACATTTACTGGTTACTTTTTTACTGTTATTTCAATAAATCACCACAACAAAACCATTCAAGCTATCCAAAATTCATCCGCACCTGTTCTGTAAGATACATTCTTTAAACAGTGGTAAAAGAGGATGTGGTGCTGATCCTTCAAGAGTCACTCAAAACGTATCTGTCCATAAAGCCTATAAAGAATTATTTCTTAATATACAGTTCACAATACTTCAGCTTGTTATTCTAATTAAGTGAGGGTCATTTTATCAGTAAATACATAAAATTCATATTATTTTTCTTTGAAAGATTTCTATAAATGATTTAAATCATACTCGTTTCTACAATAATTATTTAAAAGTAATCCTATAGCACCATCTGGTGGCCATTATTGGTACTAAGAATTGCAAGCTTGATTGATATGTTATGATAGTTTTAATTTCATGCTGGCTCTTGAAAATGATAAAGCTATGAAACTTACTGTGCTTCCTTCAAATGATGACTTCTACGTATATAAAAAATTATGAAGAGTTGGAATTAAAAATTTTAAAGATATCGTAAAATAACTATTGTATTTTTTTATGTTACTTTAATAAATCGCTATGGCCACACCATTTAAGGTATCCTAAACCCATTCGAAATTTAACATCTTCAGTATATTAGCATCATGTTGAAAAAGTTTGGTGTGAACTACTTATGTCTTCTCGGAGGAGTATGAATTCATTTTTACATGCTGATTTTATCATAAATCCACAATAACATATCTGAGTTCTGTATCAATCTGTGTTGTTGTTTGTTTATTTTTATTTATTTATTTTTTTCATAGGAAGATAACTGACCCTTTACTCTCCTTTTTAATAAATGTGCTTATAAACCAAGAACAAGCTATTTATAGCTGTATTTATAAACTGCTTACTACTAATTATTAATATTGGGACAAGGCTTTATAAAGCATAAACTGACTATTTACTAATGAGTGCAGTTATTATAAAGTGTTACCAATGCATTTACTAATGTTAACAAATTAGACGTTATTTTACAGTGTTATTAAATCCTTTAATGACTCATAAGCATTTGTGAAAGTTCTGCTTGTATTACAGCTTAGTATTGATCTGTGAGCTGAACAGATTTACTGTTACATCCATGAGATTATGTAAATTAAAATAAATATAATGTCACAGGATGTCATAGGTCAGTATCAAATGAGTTTGAAATTATTATTTGCAGCACAAATAAGGTTTTTTTAGGATTTTTAAAAATCCCTAAAACTGTCAGAAAAAGGTTAAGGCCTAAGCTATTTCTATGTGAGTGGCTAATTTTATTTTTGTTTTTATAATTGTAATACACAAACTATGAAATTATACAAAATGTATAAAAAGATAAATAAATAAATACGCACACATTAAAAAAGCAGCCAAGTCGAATGAGTTTCCTTTTTTATATAGATTAAAATTGAAGACAGAAGCAAGTGGTAAATGTGGTCACTTTAATATTCAAATCCAGTAGATCCAGTTTATGTTCACGTGGCTGTTTTCGTTTATAGTCGCCAAGCTATTATGTGTTTTGAAATAATCTTGTCCGTGATGTGTTCGTTCGTACGACGAAAGGCAGAATCCTGCAGCTCTAGAGATCAATGTTATTCTGCCAGTCGCGCTTTCAAATAGTCTTGCACACTTAAACGGGCCACAAACACCTGCATTTAGCTCTTGTAGTGTTACAATGGGTTTATTGTGTGCATTTGTGGTAATATTTTATTTAAAAAAGCTCTTAAACAAGAATAAATTCGTTTGTTTTGAGCTCGACACTGTACGCGCTGATCGGAGGCGGTGATTTCAGATAGGCAGCCACAAATATTTCATTTTCACACAAACAGTTCAAAAACATCTGAATTTAGCTCTTGGTGTGTTCTAATTGGTTGATTGTGTGATATCGCTGTAATAATTTATTTTTAAAAGCTTTAAATTTTAAGCTTTAAATTCGTTTTTTCTGAGCTCTTTACTCCAGACGCTCGTGGTCACAGCGGTGATTCATCTCTCCTATTTCTCACGTATCTCTGGCCAGAAATAATTTATCCATGAGCCCTGAACCGGTAATAATCAGATATGTTGGTTTAGCTTGTCAGTGTGAATTAAATCTAAGTATTTATTTGTATTTTTAACCGATTTAAAAGTGAAAGTAAAAGTCCGGGAATTGAACCTGTAGGGGCGCTATTTCTCTCAGACAATGGAAGTCTGAAGCACATATACTAAAACAGAGGGAGAGAGTGAGATGAGATGTCTGACAGTTTTTTAATTTTCTGTTATCCATACAGTGTTGTAAAGTCGTTAAACTATGCATATTTCCTCAGAATGACTTTTTCATCTGTATGAAAAAATTCTTTGACGTGTTTGGAAGCTGCAATTTAAAAATACAATAATGATTCCCTTTGTAAGGTCATTTAAAAAAATCACCACGGCAAAACCATTCAAGCTATCCAAAATCCATTCACAATTTAAGTTCCTATCAGAAATACTCATGTGTGTTCAGAGTTTTGTGAAATTCTAAGTATGTTATTTGCCTCAAAATCACCTGAGAAGTATTCCAGTTTGACATGTTGCCACGCCAACAATTTTTTAGATATCAATATCCCCCTTGCAGATTTATATCGGCTGTGTTTTAACATTATTCTGATGAAGTTTGAAGCAAATCGAGTAATAATAAGATGCTGAATTCAAATCATTTTGAAAATGACACACTTCCTTCTGCCAGTTGGTGGCGCTATAACTTTGACTCCTAATAGTCACATATATGCGATCGACATCATACAACGAATAATTTGATGAAGTTTGATTAAAATCAGGAAATGTATGTGGACGGTATTAGACACTTCCTGTTTCTCATTTCTCGCCATAATGTCAACGCCTCGCCACGAGCAAACCGTTCGAGATATCAAAAATCCCCTGGCAATTTTTAATCCCCAGTGTCTTGAGATCATGTTGACCAAGTTTGGCGGCAATCGAGAAAAAAACCTATGACAAGTATTTCAAATTCCAGAGCATGCGCTTTTTACATAACTCTAAATAGCTGACTTCCTGATGGGCGGAGCCTATGACATGCAATACGAAAGTTGTTCGGCACGATGAGATCTATATGTGTACTGAGTTTCATATGAAAATGTGCAAGTATGTGTGAGCTATACATCAACATTTCTGACTGTGTTCCAGGGGGCGCCGTAGAGCCCCTGTGCCACGCCCGGGTCCCAGCCTCTGCAGGCTCCTAAAGGCTACAGATTCCAAAGTGTGCGCAAATTTTCAAGAGTTTTTGAGTATGTTAAGGACCCCAAAAGCCCCCACAACTTTGATGAAAAATTTGAATACTAAACCCTAAATAGCCAACTTCCTGTTGGGCGGAGCCTATGATATGCAATACAAAAGTTGTTTGGATTGATGAGATTTATATGTGTACCGAGTTTCATTCGTCTACGAGCAAGAATGTATGATATATGGCCCTCCATATTCCAGGGGGCGCTGTAGAGCCCCTGTGCCACGCCCGTGTATCAGTCTCTGCCCGGCCCTAATGGCCGCAGGTTCCAATCTGTGTGCCAATTTTCAAGACTTTTTAAGCACGTTAAGGGCCCCAAAAGCCCCCGAGACGTTGGAAAAAAAAAAAAATAATAATAATAATAATAATAATAAAAAATAATCCTAAGGAAAACAATAGGCCTCTCGCCCTTTGGGCTTGAGCCCTAATTAAAGCTGCAAGCAGCGATGAACGGGCCCTCGCACCCGGGCTCCCCGCCAGCGAGTGGCATTAGTAAAAATGTTAACGGTGAGAAATATGCATTTAAAGTCATAAATATGATTGGAATATATCAAAGTATATTCTGTATATGTTCCAATCTTCCTGTTGCCAGCAGGTGGCGCTATCATTATTACGGAAAATTGGCCTTCAGATGTGTTCAGACCAGGACTCGAACATGTGAAGTCTGGGGAAGATCGAACAATTTATGCCTGAGTTATAACAACTTCTCTTGCTGTGGCGAGACATCAAACTTGTCATGGCGCCATGGACACGCCCTTTAACAAAAACTCAAGATCTTCAAAAGTTAACATTGCACAGGCCTTTAGATTAGACTGACCACAAAATATATATTAATCTCAAAAAAAATTCCAGGAGTAGTTTGTCGCAGCGTAAAAGATGTCACTTCCTGTTGCCAGCAGGTGGCGCTATGACTATAACTGAATATGGGCATGTAGATCTGTTAAGGGCAGAAGTCTCAACCAACATGTGAAGTTTGGGGCAGATTGGACATTGTATGTCTGAGTTACAGCAACTTCATTTTTCATGGCGAAACATCGAAATTTGTCAGGCCGCCATGGACACGCCCTTTAACGAAACCTCAAGTCCTTCGCAATTTAACATCGCAAATGGCTTTAGATTACACTGACCAAGTTTGGTGTTGATCTGAATAAATCTCTAGGAGGAGTTCGTTAAAGTACAACCCCTGAAAATAGCAAAAACAACACCAATTTTGCAGGGAAAATTCAAAATAACCGACTTCCTGTTGGGATTCGGATTTCGTACCAAGAGACTTTTTTGTAGATATTGGTGAGTTACATGTGTGTACCAATTTTTGTACATGTACGTGAAACATAGCTCGAGGTGCACTCCGTTGAAAGTGTACAGGTGGCGCTATCGAGCCATTCTGCCACACCCAGTGGAATATTGGCCTGCAGATCTGTTCAGGTCAGGACTCTTATCACACATGTGAAGTTTGGGGATGATCGGACATTTTATGCCTGAGTTATAACATCTTTTATTCCCATGGCGAGACATCGAACTTCGCCATGTTGCCGTGGACACGCCTTTTAACGAAAACTCAAGATCTTCACAACTGAACATCGCACAGGTCCTTAGATTAGACTGACCACAAAAAAGACATTGATGTCAAAAAATTTCTAGGAGTAGTTTGTCACAGCGTAAAATATGTCACTTCCTGTTGCCAATAGGTGGCGCTATGACTATAACTGAATATGGGCATGTCAATCTGTTCAGGTTCAGAGTCTCATCAAACTTGTGAAGTTTGGGGCAGATTGGACATTGTATGTCTGAGTTATAGCAACTTCATTTTTCGTGGCGAATCATCGAAATTCGCCAGGCCGCCACGGACACGCCCTTCAACGAAAACTCAAGATCTTCGCAATTTAACATCGCAAAGGCCTTTAGATTAGGCATACCAAATTTGGTGTTGATTTGAAGAAATCTCTAGGAGGAGTTCGTTAAAATACAACACATGGAAATGACCAAAATTACACAAAATTTGCTCATAATATTAAAAATAACCGACTTCCTGTTGGGTTTAGAATTTTGCTCCAAGAGTCTTTTTTGTAGGTATTGGTGTGTTACATATGTGTGCCAATTTTCGTGCATGTACGTGAAACATAGCTGGAAGGCTGTTGATTTTCTTAGTATAGGTGGCGCTGTCGAGCCATTTTGCCACACCCTCTTCTGAATCCTATATCAGTCGAAAATTTTCACCAGGTTTGACGCGTGTGCAAAGTTTCATGACTTTTTGAGCATGTTAAAGCCCTCAAAAATGCGATTCATTCGGGAGAAGAAGAAGAAGAAGAAGAATAAATATAGCTGCAAGCAGCGATGGCGGGCTCAAGCCACCAGTGCCATCGCCACCCCCGGTGGCATCAGGTAAACTGTGCCCAGCGGGCACATGCATTCACAATATCCCTCTGGCAGTGAGGTTTTAAAGGATATGGCAGTTAAAGGGTTAATCTGAATCATCTAGACTTTAACATCACATTCACAGAACAATATATATATATATAACTTTAGTAACACTTTACAATAAGATTCCATTCATAAACATTATGTTAACATGAACAATGTTTATATAGCATTCATTCACGTCAGTTAATATTTCAAACTTAAACATTAAAACATTGTTTTATTGTGATTTTTTTCCAAGCATTTTTTACCAATTCCAAACCATATCAATCTTAATAACTACCATTATTTTTTATTTAATCATTTATGAGTGCTATACAATAGTCCAGGAAAGCTGGAAGAGAAAAACAGGTCAAGAAGAACTGACAAAAAGAATTGCAAAATAATTAGGAAATAATGTGAAGATTAATTTTTAGCCAATTCTGCAAGACAGACTTTCAGGAAAGGAGGTGGAATAAAAATGAGCTCTTAAATCTTAATCCTGGATTCTGGAAGATATACTCCTCAAACCATCGAACAAGAGGAGGTGGTGCTGGTCCTTCACGAGTCACTCTAATCTGTTCATAAAGCCTATATATAAAGCCTTAATATATAGTATTTCACAATACTTCATGGTATTCTAATTAAATCATTTTTTGGGATCTTAAGTCTCTCAGAGCCGGACACCGAGTAATTCTGGAGACTCCAGGAAAGTGGCAGTTCTGTAAAATGTTGGCGCTGGAGACTAAATGCTCCCTGATAGTTTCACACCTAATTCACTTAACACACACACAAACACACACACACACACACACTACCCACAGTGACAGTGGGACTGAGTGACATTAGATGTATGATAGTTTTTTTATTTTCTATCATCCATATAGTGTTGTATAGTCATGAAACTATTGTCATGAGACCAGTCATTCTGAGGAAATATGCCTCAGAATGACTTGTCTTTTATGTGTACATTTTTTTTAAGTGTTTAGAAGCTGCACTTTAAAAAAAATAAAAAGACATTTACTGGTTCCTTTTTTACTATTATTTCAAAAAATCACCACGACAAAACCATTCAAGCTATCCAAAATTCATTCACACCTGTTCTGTAAGATTAGTTCTGTAAACAGTGGTAAAAGAGGATGTGGTGCTGATCCTTCAAGAGTCACTCAAAACGTATCTGTCCATAAAGCCTATAAAGAATTATTCTTAATATACAGTTCACAATACTTCAGCTTGTTATTCTAATTAAGTGAGGGTCATTTTTATCAGTAAAATTCCTAAAATACATATTATTTTATTTGAAAGATTTCTATAAATTATTTAAATCATACTCGTTTCTACAATAATTATTTAAAAGTAATCCTATAGCTCCCTCTGGTGACCATTATTGGTACTAAGAATTGCAAGCTTGATTTATAAGATATGATAGTTTTAATTTTAGGCTGGCTCTTGAAAATGAAAAAGCTATGAAACTTACTGTGCTTCCTTCAAATGAGGACTTCTACTTATATAAAAAATTATGAAGAGTTAGAATGAAAAATTTTAAAGATATAGTAAAATAACTATTGTATTTTTTTATGTTACATTAATAAATCTCTATGGCAACACCATTTAAGCTATCCTAAACCCATTCACAATTTAACTCAATTTTTCTCAGTATATTGGCATCATGTTGAAAAAGGAGTATGGAGTAGTATGAGGAGGAGTATGAATTCATTTACAGGCTGATTTTATCATAAATCCACAATAAAATTTATTTTTCTGTTCTGTATCAATCTGTGTTGTTGTTTGTTTATTTTTATCTTTTATTTTTCATAGGAAGATAACTGATCCTTTACTCTCCTTTTTAATAAATGTGCTTATAAACCAAAAACAAGCTATTTATAGCTGTATTTATAAACTGCTTACTACTGACTATTAATATTGGGACAAGGCTTTATAAAGCATGAACTGACTATTTACTTTTTGAGTTTGAAATTATTATTTGCAGCACAAATTAGGGTTTTTTAGGATTTTTAAAAATCCCTAAAACTGTCAGAAAAGGATAAGGCCTAAGATTTCTATGTGAGTGGCTACATTTATTTGTTTTATAACTATAATGCATAAACTATGAAATTATACAAAATGTATAAAAAAGTACAACAGTCATTGTTTTCCAATGTTTATTTTTTTTTTTTTTTGTTTTTTTTTTTGGATTTACATTAAAAAAAATTAGCCTACTGCAATCATTCTAAACAGCTTGAATAAAACCTGTTAATATTTATTATAGACCACTGTAACTGTGTATAATCTAACAAACAAGTTAATTATGAAAATAAAAGTGTGTACACCAGATAAATTGGACGATAAAGAAATTGCTAACAATAGTATAATAGAGCATGTTTTAGGTTTTTAGGCGTTTAGATGCAGATATGGACAAATCAAATGTAAAATAAAATGTAATTGATTTAATTAAATATAGATTAATTCTTGTTAGAGCAAAATAATAAATAAATAAATAAATACGTACACACATTAAAAAAGCAGCCAAGATGAATGAATTTCATTTTTTATATAGATTAAAATTGAAGACAGAAGCAGCTGGTATATGCGGTCACTTAATATTAAAATCCAGTAGATCCACTTCAGATATATTTCTCAACAGTTTATGTTCACGTGGCTGTTTTCGTTTATATTAGCCAAGCTATTATGTATTTTGAAATAATCTTGTCCGTGATGTGTTCGTTCTTACGACGAAAGCCAGAATCCTGCAGCTCGAGAGATATGTTATTCTGCCAGTCTCGCTTTCAAATAGTCTTGCGCACTTAAACGGGTCACAAACACCTGCATTTACCTCTTGATGTGTTACAATGGGTTTATTGTGTGCATTTGTGGTAATGTTTTATTTAAAAAAGCTCTTAAACAAGAATAAATTCGTTTGTTTTGAGCTCGACACTGTAAGCGCTGATCGGAGGCGTGATTTCAGATAGGCAGCCACACATATTTCATTTTCACACAAACAGTTCAAAAACATCTGAATTTAGCTCTTGGTGTGTTCTAATTGGTTGATTGTGTGATATCGCTGTAATAATTTATTTTTAAAAGCTATAAAACAGGAATAAATTAGTTTTTTCTGAGCTCTTTACTCCAGACTCTGGTGATCACAGCGGTGATTCATCTCTCCTATTTCTCACGTATCTCTGGCCAGAAATAATTTATCCATGAGCCCTGAACCGGTAATAATCATATATGTTGGTTTAGCTTGTCAGTGTGAATTAAATCTAAGTATTTATTTGTATTTTTGGTAAAAGTGGTAAAAGAGGATGTGATGCTGATCCTTCAAGAGTCACTCCAAGCTTATCTGTCCATAAAGCCTATAAAGAATTATTCTTAATACACAGTATTTCACAATACTTCAGCATGTTATTCTAATTAAGTGAGGGTCATTTTATCAGTAAAATACATATTATTTTTCTTTGAAAGATTTCTATAAATAATTTAAATCATTCTCGTTTCTACAATAATTATTTAAAAGTAATCCTATAGCTCCATCTGGTGGCCATTATTGGTACTAAGAATTGCAAGCTTGATTTATAAGTTATGATAGTTTTAATTTTATGCTGGCTCCTGGACATGATAAAGCTATGAAACTTACTGTGCTTGTTTCAAATGATGACTTCTACATATATAAAAAAAAATATGAAGAGTTGGAATGAAGAATGTTAAAGATATAGTAAAATAACTATTGTATTTTTTTTATGTTACTTTCATATATCGCTATGGCCACACCATTTAAGGTATCCTAAACCCATTCGCAATTTAACATCTTCAGTATATTGGCATCATGTTGAAAAAGTTTGGTGTGAACTACTTGTGTCTTCTTGGAGTATGAATTCATTTACAGGCTGATTTTATCATAAATCCACAATAACATTTCTGAGTTCTGTATCAATCTGTGTTGTTGTTTGTTTATTTTTATTTTTTTATTTTTCATAGGTAGATAACTTACCCTTTACTCTCCTTTTTAATAAATGTGCTTATAAACCAAGATCAAGCTATTTATAGCTGCTTATTAATGACTATTTAAGTTGGGACAAGACTTTATAAAGCATGAACTGACTATTTACTAATGAGTGCAGTTATTATAAAGTGTTACCAATGCATTTACTAATGTTAACAAATTAGACATTATTTTACAGTGTTATAAAATCCTTTAATGACTTATAAGCATTTGTGAAAGTTCTGCTTGCATTACAGCTTAGTCTTCATCTGTGAGCTGAACAGTTTTAATGTTACATCCATGAGATTTTGTAAATTAAGATAAATGTCATGTCACAGGATGGAATAGGTCAGTATCAAATGAGTTTGAAATTATTATTTGCAGCACAAATAAGTATTTTTAGAATTTTGTTTTTAATTCCTGAAACTGTCAGAAAAGGATAAGGCCTGAGAGATTTCTTAAGCTGTAATGAAAACAGCAATGTTAGCAACAGCAACAAAAAATAACAATTTAAAATACATTTTTTTTCTGGTGATTAAAGAGATGATTAAGTCTCTCTCTCTCTCTTTCTCTCTCTCTCTCTCTTTCTCTCTCTCATTGTGTCTGCCACTCAGCTCATGCCCATCCCCCACTCACACACACACACACACACGCACACACACTCTCAGTCAGCACACATACATTCCTCAAACAGAGGGACAGAGTGAGTTGAGATGTCTGACAGTTTTTTAATTTTCTTTTAATCATACAGTGTTGTAAAGTCATGAAACTATGCATATGTCCTCAGAATGATTTGATCTCTGTATGATTTTTTTTTTTAAGTGTTTGGAAGTTGCAATTTAAAAATACAAGACAATTAATGATTCCCTTTTTACTGTCATTTCAAAAAATCACCACGACAAAACCGTTCAAGCTAACCAAAATCCGTTCACAATTTAAGTTCCTCAATGTTTTTTCAACATGTAGACAAAGTTTGGTGAGTATAGTGAACATTTCCTGTGAGGAGTATGCATTAAATCAGAGCTCAATTTAAATATTCAAATCAAAATAGCCGACTTCCTGTTGGTCGTAGCTGATAACTGTGAATTAGAAAGTTGTCCGTCTTGATAAGAACAATATACGTAACGAGTTTGGTGTCTGTAGCTAAAACTAACCCCCCCACTTTTGACAAAAGATGGCGCTATAGAGTGCCTCTTCCACACCCTTGTAAAAGCTTTTTCCATTGTCCAGCTATCAATAATACTGATATGTGTTTTGAATTTCATGTAAATCTGAGGTTGTTATCTGCCTCAAAATCACCATAACAGAATATTCACGTTTGACACGTTGCCATGGCAACAATATATAAGATATCAATATTCCCACGACAGGTTTACATCGGCCATGCTTTGTCATTATTCTGATGAAGTTTGAAGCAAATCGAGTAAAAATAAGATGCTGAATTCAAAGCATTTTGAAAATGACTCAATTTCCTGCTGCCAGTTGGTGGCGCTATAACATTGACTCTTAATAGTCACATATATACGATCGGTATCATACTTCGAACAAACCGATGAAGTTTGATCAAACTCAGGTAATGTATGTGGATGTTATTAGGCATTTCCTGTTTCTAATTTTTTGCCCTAAATTCAACGCCACGCCACGGGCAAACCCTTCGAGATATCAAAAATCCCCTCGCAATTTTTCATCCCCAATGTCTTGAGATCATGTTCACCGAGTTTCGAAGCAAACGGTTGAAAGTCCTCAGAGGAGTATTTCAAATTCCAGAGCATGCTTTTTTTAAACAGCCCTGAATAGCTGACTTCCTGTTGGGCGGAGCCTATGACATAGAGTGCAAAAGTTGTTCAGCTCAATGAGATCTATAAGTGTACTGAGTTTCATATAAATACATGCAAGTGTGTGTGAGCTATGGTTCAAGGTTTCTGACTGTGTTCCAGGAGGCGCTGTAGAGCCCCTGTGCCACGCCTGGGTCCCAGCCTCTGTGGCGTCCCGATGGCCGCAGGTTCCAATGTGTGTGCCAATTTTCAAGAGTTTTTGAGTATGTTAAGGCCCCCAAAAACCCCCGGAAGGTTCATAAAAAATAAAAATAATAATAAGAAGAATAATCCTTAGGGGAACAATAGGGCCCTGCGCCCATTGGCTCGGGCCCTAAATATAGCTGCAAGCAGCGATGTCGGGCTCAAGCCATCAGTGCAACGCCACCCTGGTGGCATCGGGAAAACTGTGCCCAGCGGGCGTAAGCATTTACAGTAACCCTCTGACAATCAAGTTTTAAGGGATGCAGCAGTTAAAGGGTTAATCCGACCAATCTAGACTTTGAAAATCACATACACAGAACAATATATATAACTTTAGTAACGCTTTATTTTTATATTTATAAAAAATGTATAAGGTGTGCATTGTAGCTGACACCTATATGAACACATTACAATTGTTTTGTGACTGCAAGTCTTTCTTCTCAAATGCTATTGAGCTTTAAATTTGCATTTGAGCCCATGTGAAAAAGTAGCATAATTTACATATGACTTACAGTTTGTTGTAATAAATATCAAATATTCAAATTAATTGTGCATTATAGCTGTCACCTAGATGAACAATTACAGTTGTTTTTATGACTGTAAGTCATTCTCTTCAAATGCTACTGACGTTAGAAAAGTGTATAACAATATCACATGTAACTTTAGAGACCGGCCCTAAATTTGAGACTCTCAAGTGTCCAATGTCAAGACAACTTTATACCTGTTTTTTTTTTTTCTTTAGTTTTCTTTTCTCTGTGCCGGATTGCTGATGTCCTATACCCAGGCATAGATGTCCATCCATCAATTACGAACATTCGGCCGCAAACATGAGGTGTGAGCGGTCGCGAGCGCGCATGGGAGAATGGCGCATGTTTTTTGTTTTTTTTGTTGTTTTTTTTTGAGCAACTGGGATGGTGCCCCCTCTGGGAGTTGGTGCCCTACGAAGACTGCATACTCTGCATATAGGGAGCGGATGTACTATCTGGAAGATATATTCCTCAAACCATCATACAAGAGGAGGTGATGCTAATCCTTCAAGAATTGCTCAAAAGCTATTCAAGTGTACAGTTTCCTTTTAATGCATCTTGAAATAATTATTTCTGAATTCTGAATCAAACTGGGTTGTGTTTATTAATTTATTTTATAAGACAACTGAGACTTTAATCTATTTTGTAATATATGTGCTTTTAAACCAAGAACAATTTATTTATAGATGTATTACTGCTTAATAATGACTATTATTGAGGGAAAAGGCTTTATAATCATGAACTATTTACTAATGCTTAGCTAATGAGTGCAGTTATTATAAAGTGTTACCAATGCATTTACTAATGTTAACAAATTAGACATTATTTTACAGTGTTACCAAATCCTTAAATAATTTATTAGTGTTTTGTAATGATTTTAATGACCTATACGCATTTGTGAAATAGTTTTGCATTGCAGCTTTATCTGTCAGTTGAAGAGTTTTACTGTTACATCCATGAGATTAATAAATGTCATGTAACGTCACAGGTTGTCATAGGTCAGTATCAAATGAGTTTGAAATTATTATTTGCAGCACAAATAAGGATTCTTAGGATGTTTTTAAATCCCTAAAACTGTCAGAAAAGGATAAGGCCTAAGAGATTTCTTAACCTGTAATGAAAGGAAAAAACACCACCATTAGCAACAACAAAAACAATAACAATTTAAAATACTGATTTTTTTTCCTTATTATTAAAGGGATGATTAGGTCTCTCTCTCTCTCTCTCTCTCTCTCTCTGCCAGACAGCCCCTCCCTACAATCCACACACACTGTCAGTCACCAAACATTCACAGTCACCAACCCCCTCACACTCCCCCTCCCTCTCCCCCTCCCTTTCCTCACACAGACAGAGTGGCCAGAGTGAGATCATGTCAGTTGAGAAGTCTGACAGTTTTTTAATTTTCTGTTATCCATACAGTGTTGTAAAGTCGTGAAACTATGCATATTTCCTCAGAATGATTTTATCTTTGTATGAAAAAATGCTTTGAAGTGTTTGGAAGCTGCAATTTAAACATACAAGACAATTAATATTTCCCTTTTTACTGTCATTTCAAAAAATCACCACGACAAAACCGTTCAAGCTAACCAAAATCCGTTCGCAATTTAAGTTCCTCAATGTTTTTTCAACATGTAGACAAAGTTTGGTGAGTATAGTGAACATTTCCTGTGAGGAGTATGCATTAAATCAGAGCTCAATTTAAATATTCAAATCAAAATAGCCAACTTCCTGTTGGTCGTAGCTGATGACTGTCAATTAGAAAGTTGTCCGTCTTGAAAAGAACAATTTATGTACCAAGTTTGGTGTCTGTAGCCAAAACTAACCCCCCCACTTTTGACAAAAGGTGGCGCTATAGAGTGCCTCCTTCACGCCCTTTTAAAAGCTTTTGCCATTGTCTAGCTATCACTAATACTGATATGTGTTTTGAGTTTCATGTAAATCTGAGCTTGTTGTCTGCCTCAAACTCACCATAACAGAACATTCAAGTTTGACACGTTGCCATGGTAACACTATATCAGATATCAATATCCCCACAACAGATTTACATCGGCCGTGTTTTGTCATTATTCTGATGAAGTTTTAAGTAAATAGAGTAAAAATAAGATGCTGAATTCAAAGCATTTGGAAAATGACACACTTCCTGCTGCCAGTTGGTGGCGCTATAATGTTGACTCTTAATAGTCACATATATACGATCAGTATCATACAACGAACAAACCAATGAAGTTTGATCAAATTCAGGAAATGTATGTGGATGTTATTAGACATTTCCTGTTTCTCATTTCTCGCCATAATTTCAACGCCTCGCCACGGGCAAACCGTTCGAGATATCAAAAATCCCCTCGCAATTTTCCATCCCCAATGTCTTGAGATCATGTTGACCGAGTTTGGTGGCAATCAAGTAAAAGACCTATGACAAGTATATCAAATTCCAGAGCATGCTTTTTATAAACAGCCCTAAATAGCTGACTTCCTGTTGGGCGGAGCCTTTGACATAGAGTGCGAAAGTTGTTCGGCTCAATGAGATCTATAAGTGTACTGAGTTTCATATAAATACATGAAAGTGTGTGTGAGCTATGGTTCAAGATTTCTGACTGTGTTCCAGGGGGCGCTGTAGAGCCCCTGTGCCACGCCCGGGTCCCAGTCTCTGTGGCGTCCTGATGGCCGCAGATTCCAATGTGTGTGCCAATTTTCAAGAGTTTTTGAGCATGTTAAGGCCTCCAAAAACCCCCGGAAGGTTTAATAAAAAATAAAAAAAATAATAATAAGAAGAAGAAATATAGCTGCAAGCAGCGATGGCGGGCTCAAGCCGTCAGTGCAACGCCACCCCGGTGGCATCGGGAAAACTGTGCCCAGCGGGCATAAGCATTTAAAGTAACCCTCTGGCAATCAAGTTTTAAGGGATACGGCAGTTAAAGGGTTAATCCGACCCATCTAGACTTTGAAATCACATACACAGAACAATATATATAACTTTAGTAACACTTTATTTTAATATATATAAAAGGTAGCTGACACCTAAATTAACACATTAAAATTGTTTTATGACTGCAAGCCTTTCTCCTCAAATGCTATTGAGCTTCAAATTTGCTTTTGAGTCCATGTGAAAAAGTAGCATAATTTACATATGACTTACAGTTTGTTTTAATAAACATCAAACATTCAGTTTAATTGTGCATTATAGCTGTCGCGTAGATGAACAATTACAGTTGTTTTTATGACTGTAAGTCATTCTTTTCAAATGCTACTGATGTTAGAAAAGTGTATAACAATATCACTTGTAACTTTAGAGACGGTCCCTAAATTTGAGACTCTCGAATGTCCAATGTCAAGCCAAATGTATGCTTTTTTTTTTACTTTCTTTAGTTTTCTCTGTGCCTGATTGCTTATGTCCTTTACCCGGGCTGATGTCCATCCATCAATTACGAACATTCAGCCGCAAACATGAGGTGCGAGTGATCACGAGCGCAGATGGGAGAATGGTGCATGTTTTTTTTTTTTTTTTTTTTTTTTTTAGCAACTGGGATGGTGTCCCCTCTGGAAGTTGGTGCCCTATGAAGACTGCATACTCTGCATACATATAGGGAGTCGCGGTACTATCTGGAAGATATATTCCTCAAACCGTCGTTCAAGAGGAGGGGATGCTAGTCCTTCAAGAATCACTCAAAAAATTCTGTTCATAAAGCCAATATATAAAGTCTTAATATATAGTATTCCACAATACATCATGCTATTCTAATTAAGTCATTTTTTGGGATCTTTTACGTCAAACAGAACCTGACACATTGTAATTCTGAGACTCCAGGAAAGTTGCAGTTCTGGAAAATGGTGGCACTGTAGACTAAATGCTCCATGATAGTGTCACACCTAATTCTTCACTTTAATTTTTTTGCAGTTTACGTGTTTCTGTTCTTCTCCACCTGTTTTTTTTATCTTTCTGACCCTTCTGACCCAGTAAGCATTTTGCTGTCCAGTGGTCATGTCTTTACTTTGTAATTACTGTAGTGATCTAATTTTGAATATTCCTCATGAGGGTCTAATAATTTGTATTTTTTTTCAGTTTGAGTGAAATGTCTTTTTTTTGGCTCATTTTATCAATAAAGGAAAAGTGCCTTTATAGTTATTTTTTTTCTCTTCCAGTCTTCATGGTCAACTACGTGTATATCACACTCGTTGCCTTCTCTAGTGCAGCTCAATATATATATATATATATATATATATATATATATATATATATATATATATATATATATATATATATATATATATATATAATTCAAGTGTACAGTTTACTTTTATTGCATATTGAAATAAATATTTCTGAGTTCTGTATCAATCTGTGTTGTTGTTTGTTTATTTTAATTTTTCTTAGGAAGATAACTGACCCTTTCCTTTGTAATAGATGTGCTTATAAACCAAGAACAAGCTATTTATAGCTGTATTTATAAACTGCTTAGTATTGACTATTAATGTTAAGACAAGGCTTTATAAAGCATAAACTGACTATTTACTAATGAGTGCAGTTATTATAAAGTGTTACCAATGCATTTACTAATGTTAACAAAATAGACATTATTTTACAGTGTTATCAAATCCTTAAATGATTAATAAGTGTTTTGTAATGATTTTATTGACCTATAAGCATTTGTGAAAGTTCTGCTTGCATTACAGCTTAGTCTTGATCTGTGACCTGAACAGATTTACTGTTACATCCATGAGATTATGTAAATTCAAAGAAATATCATGTCACAGGATGTCATAGGTCAGTATCAAATGAGTTTGAAATTATTATTTGCAGCACAAATAAGGTTTTTTTAGGATTTAATTAATTAATTTTCTGTTACCCATACAGTTTTGTAAAGTCGTGAAACTATCCATATTTACTCAGAATGACTTTTTTTCTGCATGAAAAAAGGTTTTGAAGTGT
This sequence comes from Carassius gibelio, assembly GCF_023724105.1. Taxonomy (NCBI): domain Eukaryota; kingdom Metazoa; phylum Chordata; class Actinopteri; order Cypriniformes; family Cyprinidae; genus Carassius; species Carassius gibelio. Next base: position 13,008,601 of record NC_068417.1, on the reverse strand, counting down.
TTGGAATTTAAAAATGCAGGACAATTAATAATTCCCTTTTTACTGTCATTTAAAAAAATCACCACGTCAAAACCGTTCAAGCTAACCAAAATCCATTGGCAATTCTCTGCTGAGCAGTATGCATTAATTCACAGCTAAATGTAAAAAAAAATCCACATTCAAATCAAAATAGCGGACTTCCTGTTGGTTGTAGCTTATGACTGTGAATTAGAAAGTTGTCCATCTTGATAAGAACAATTTATGTACTGAGTTTGGTGTCTGTAGCTAAAACTAACCCCCCCACTTTTGACAAAAGGTGGCGCTATAGAGTGCCTTTTCCATGTACTTTTAAAAGCTTTTTCCATTGTCTAGCTATCAATAATACTGATATGTGTTCTGAGTTTCATGTAAATCTGATGTTGTTATCTGCCTCAAAATCACCATAACAGAATATTCAAGTTTGACAGGTTGCCATGGCAACACTATATTAGATATCAATATAATCACAACAGGTATACATCGGCTGTGTGTTGTCATTGTTCTGATGAAGTTTGAAGCTTTTACAGTAACCCTCTGGCAGTAAAGGCAGTCAGTTTTAAGAGATACGACAGTTAAAGGGTTAATCCGTATCATCTAGACTTTGAAATCACATTAACAGAACAATATTTACAACTTTTGTAACACTTTACATTAAGATTTCATTACTTAACAGTAACTATGTTCACATGAACAATAATTATATAGCATTCATTCATGTCAGTTAATATTCCAAACTTAAACATTAAAATATTGTTTTATTGTGATTTTTTTCCAAGCACATTTTACCAATTCCAAACCATATCAATCTTAATAACTACCATTATTTTTTTATTTAATCATTTATGAGTGAGAGATAATTGTCCATGAAAGGTGGAAGAGAAAAACTCCTTATATTCAGGTGTGCAGATTAATTAGGCATGTTTTCTTTAACAGATGAAATGCACTTAAAAAGAGTTTTAACTCAAACTGAAAAGTCAAAACTTATTAAATTCCCATGAGAAATATCAGAAACTAATGCAATACAGAAATTGCAAAGTTAGGACACGACCATTGGACAAAAAATAAATAAATAAATAAATAATGCTTTGTCTGCAGGGTCAGAGAAAAAAAAAGGTGGAGAAGAAATGACAAAAAGAATTGTAAAAGAATTAAGGATTAATGTGAGGATTCATTTTTAGTCAATTCTGCAAGACAGACTTTTCAGGATAGGAGATGGAATAAAATTGAGCTCCTAAATCTTAATGCCAGATTCTGGAAGATATATTCCTCAAACTGTCATGCCCAGTGGCATAATAGGCATTATTTAAGTTTTTAAATACAGCTATAAATATTTTGTTCCTGAGCATATTTATAAAGTTCAGTCATTGTATTTTCATACTTTAAGGATCAATTTATCATTTATATATGATGTTATTTACAAATTAGTTTTTTAGGAGATGTCATTTATTCATGAAATCATTAAAAAAGTGATCTTAAATGAATAATAAACTATTTTAGTGTAAATATATAAATCTTATTATTTAGACACATGACAATAGTTGGTCAGTGTGTTAATAACTGCTTTATTAACATATATTCCTGTTGTAATTCATGATGAAGTCAGGTTTTTATAAAACATTTAGTAATTGCCAGCAATCTATTTTTGTGTTTTATTTATAGTATTTAAAGTATTTTTATTTATACATTTAAAGTCCTGTTACTCATTTCTCGCCATAATTTCAACGCCTTGCAACGTGCAAACCGTTTGAGATATCAAAAATCCCCTGTCAATGTGATCATGTTGACCGAGTTTGGTGGCAATTGGGTAAAACATTTATGACAAGTATATCAAATTCCAGAGTATGTGCTTGTTACATAGCTTTAAATAGTTTATTTTAGTTAGGGTTAGTAGTTTGGATTTAAGGGATACAGCAATAAAAGGGTTAATCTAAATCATCAAGAGAATCACATGCATTACAATACATAAAAGATTGTTAATTCTTTCAATAAGGTTTCAGGTATTAACATTAACTAGATTAATTTACATGAACAGTAATTGTATATCATTTATTAATGTTAGATTTTGTCTTACACCCACATAACACACAAGATAAACACACAAGAGAACAATATATAAAATATCTCTTGATTTTGAAGTGGCCAATTTCAGAGAAAACTTTAATTAGTTGAAGGATTCTATTTATGAATGTGTTACTAAAGTCCTTTGTCAAGTATATTATGGTTACATGGTCAATTTTTTTCTCAGAATTGTTCAAATATTTAACTTTTTGGGATAGTTACAAAAGTCTTATGTTTTGATATTTATCATGTGATACCTCTAAATTATGTTTATTATTATTATTATTATTATTAAAAGTGATCATAGAAAATTTTACAAAGTGTCTTCCAAACTGATAATGACAGGTGTGGCGTTTGCACTGTCATATCATAGGAATAGATGTCATGGCAGATGACAAAGTTTTTAAAGAAGCATGTTAATTATTTGAATGTTATGGGATTTTTAATTTTTAATTTTTAGTGTTCTTAAATGTAATAATTACATTAATTAAATGACTTTGTGATAGATAGAAAATTAACAGGGTTCACCAGCAGCCAGGAGAATCTAAGATAATGGTGTAGAAAGTAAATAGAAGCAAAATTATGTTTTAAAGATAAAAGATATGTATTGTGATCAAAAATAAATAATAATAATAAATAAATAATGAATATAGTTTGAATACCAATTATATATAGCTGTGGGGATATATCAGTAACATTGTGTTTGCCTAAGAGACTAAGTTTTTTGGTTGGAACTTATTTTGTTTTGTTAAAAAAAAATGTGTTGATATTGTTTGTATGGAAATTAGACTATTTTCCTTTGACATTTTCAAAATAAAATACAAATATTTAAATAACTATATATACATATATATATTTTTTAGTGTGATGTAATGTTCTATGGTGTAACATACATTAAAGTTAAGTTTTTGATTTGGAACTAATATAATGTGCACTAAAAATGTGATAATGGTGAATTGAACAGATACTTTTAGTTTTTAAATAAATTGTACTTGTAATACTGTTGAATATTTTGTAAATGTGTTTGCAATTTTGCATTTTCAGTATATTGGCATTATGTTATATTATGTTATACTTATTATTATTATTTTTTTTTTTTTTTGTAGAAGCATGCATGTATGCAGAGTTTGAATGCACTAAACAATATACATTTAAACAAAACGATAGTGAAGTTGTGAATGTTTAAGTTTGTATTTGATAGAGTTGTAGGATTTTTGAAGGCTTTGGAGTTGTTTGTTATTTTTATAAATGTGGTATATATATGTTTAATATAAAGGTTAGTGTATAAGGACACCTTATATTGTAAAGTGAAATGTAATATTATAATGCAGGAATTGCAGTAAGGTATATGTAATTGATTTGTATGAGGTATGTGTATCTTTTTATGTTAATATATTGTAAGACATAAATAAATAAATGTTTTTAAATAAGGATTTTGAGAAAATGATATATAAGTTGTTTTAAAGTTATAAGATAAAATGGAGAAAAAAGGAAAATGACAAAGTGATATATCAAAAGGATAGTGTGAAATCATGTGACACAATTGGTCTGACACAGACAGAAGTAAACAAAAGAATGTTGATTGGGTTGGCAGAAATTCTGTCCCGGTGAGGAGAGGTGATCTGTGGAAGTCTGTGTGTGTGTGTATGTGTGTGTGTGTGTGGGTGGGGGGGGGGGGGGGGTAGCTTGGGACGGGGATTGTTTAGTGTTTTAAATAAGGTTAAAGTAATACATTTTTCTTGTGTAAAAAATATAGGGTGGGGGGATATGGTTGCAGTGCATAGAATTGTATTTGTGTTAATATAGTTTACTAGTCAGTAGTCAAGAGAGTCAAGAGGCATTTATTTGTCATTTGCATAGTTAACACTGGGGAAAACTTGGCATTGAAATGCTTGTGACGAGGCTCAGACATACAGTGACATTAACAAGACATAAGACATAGACGTACATGGAGAGCACTGAGATTTTTGAGTGACTACAGTGCCCATAGACAGAAAGATATAGACAGAGCAGTATATACAAATAAGTGGAAGTAACAGGTACAATAAAGGTAATCAGTGTTTAGAATATATAGAGTAGCCTACATAAGAAGTCCTGAGGTAATATTGTGATTACTGGGGTAGAACGGTGTCTAAAATGTCTTTGTAGAGTGACGTAGAGCTACATGGAGGAAAATTAAAGTGGCAGTGCAGATGGAATAAATAAATTTAAGAGCAGCACACATTCAGATGTATTCCTGAGTAGAGCAATGTCCAAATGGCAAATTAACTGTTTATTTATAAAGTTTTTGTAGACAAGTGTAAGGATAAGGAATACAATTTATGTTTAACCTTGTTCTCAGAATTAAAGTATTGTGTTGATGTGTATAAAGATGTTGGTTATGTATGTAGTGGTTTTGTTATGTATTCTGATTAAATGTTATTTTTATTTATTTTTTTACAAATAAATGGAGTATAATATAGAGTTAGTGTATAAGGACAACTTATACTGTAAACTCAAATATTTTAATATATGTATATGTTAATATATTGTAAGATCTAAATAAATACATGCTTTAAAATATACTATTTAAATCATTTTTGTTGAGAAAATTCTATAAAATGGAGATAAAAGGAAAATTACAAAGTGATATATAAAAGAATGGTGTGAAATCATTGGTCTGACACAGACAGAAGTAAACAAAAGAATGTTGATTGGGTTGGCAGACATTCCGTCTCTGTAAGGAGAGGTGATCTGTGGAAGAGTGTGTGTGGGGGAGGAAGGGGGTAACTGAGGATGGGGATTGTTCAGTGTTTTAAATAAGGTTAAAGTAATAATGTATTTGTGTGTGTGTGTGTGTGTGTGTGTGTGTGTGTGTGTGTGTGTGTGTGAAAAATATCAGGGTGGTGATATGGCTGCATTGCATTTAATTTTACTGGTGTTAGTAGAGGTTGATGTGTTCTATAATGATTTTTATTGAAGGTTTCAATGTTGTTTCAACAGTGAATGAAGTTTTATGTTGGAAGAAATATTGAATAGGAGTTTAATTTATGTATGTTTATGCGTGTACTTATTTAGATTAGTTACAGTAATTTTGTAATTTTTGTAATGTAATGTTTTAATAGAATATTACATTATTATGTAATATATTTTTGTTGGTTTGAGAAATGTAGTTTCTGGAGGGGGTGTATGCTAAATAATTAAGGGTGTTTCCCAATGTAAATATTTTTAGAATTTCTTTATTTGATTTGCTGTGAGAGTCAATGGGCAGGGTTTGGGGCATGATTGTATTTAGTGAGGTAATGCAGTGGAGGTGTGGTAACTGAAACTACAGTGTATTGGTCAGAATATTAACAACTGTATGTTAAAAGTGAAGTCTTTGAAAATTCTTATTACTTGCAGTGATCGCAGAGGTAAGAACTGATGTTTTTTTTTTTTTTTTTATATGTGTATACCATTGAACCTAGGCAATATATTATGATGCTATATGTTATCATTGAAAGTAGGATATATGGTATGGTAAATTTTGTTTTAAAGGTGTTACAGTGGTAGACTTTTGTTTGCACTGTGTGTTCATAGCTGTGTAGATATGTAATTTAGAAAGATTGATTTTGATATAAGTAAGATGTTGAATGTAATTATTAAATGATATCTGTATTTTTATGAAATACATATTGTATAGATTAAAGTTGTAATGGAAAAGGAGATGGTAAAGCAGAAAGTTTAAATGGTGATATTTTAAAAATAAGGCAATTAAAATATCTGAGCTATGTTACAAAATAAGGTAGAGTAGATTTGTTTCTTGATTTGTAGTTTTTTGAAACTGGTAATTCTATTGTAAAAAATAACTTAAGTGTGAATTACGTTTTGGGAGTTTATTACTTATTTTTGTATTATACATTTTATATTTAATGTTAGTAAATTGTATTTTTGGGTAGTACGCTTTGGGCTGTATATTTTAAGTTTAAGTGTTTTTTTATGTGTTTTGAGTCAGAAAAACTTGTGGGTGTTACATTTAAAACTATTTAGCATTTAAGAGAATTAGTTGTGTATGATGTTTTTATTGTGGTTATGTTGTGATGCAGAGTAGTTTATGTTGTGTGTGGTAATGGGATGGAAACAATAACTGAACTATTGCGTATATATATATATATATATATATATATGTGTGTGTGTGTGCGTGTGTGTGTGTGTGTGTGTGTGTGTGTGTGTGTTTTGTAAGAAGTTGTGCTCTTTAAGTTACCATGTATTTGATCCAACAGTTGTAATATTACCAAAAATTATAGAAAGTAAATTGCCTATTGTAGTAAGTTTATTTATAAATATTTTAATGTAATTTATTAATTAATGTCAAAGACACATTTTCAGGTGTCACTACAGTGTTTTTTAAACTATATAAATGTTTTTGTACTATAAGCATTTTTATGTGTTTTTGTTGTGGAAAAGTACTAATATATTTAAATTAGCTCAGAAAGGGTTCAGCCTTTTAAATGGTTGTATAATATGTATATGTAAACTATTTTTTTTTTACGGATAGAAATGTGATTGATGAAAAGATGTTGGACTGAAATAGTTGTTGTGTGGATGGATTTAATAGTATGATGAAGGGGATGTGGTTATTGAAAGAGTTGTTGAATGATTAATCGTGGTTGGTGAGATTTACAAGCAGTTTACAAGCATGTCAGAGTTACAGCCAAAAGTAAATAAATAAAACAAAATAAATAAATAACCATGTCAGTTATGTTTGAGAATATTTTACATCTATTTGTTTTAAGACCATATAGTGCAGTCATGTCTGCTAGTGCACAACATAACTTAAAAAAAATTAACTTTTCTTGCTAATTGAGAGTTAAATGTATACTGAGAATTATACAATGTTTTTTTTTAGGTTATAAATCTATTTATTGAGTTAAACTAAAAATATATGTCTAGAATTAAATTTATTTTTTGTTTAATTATTTAAAACATTTTTTTGTAAGTTTTCTATTTCTATGTGCATGCATATTTTTCTATTTTTACTGCACTGATTCTAATATGTAAGTTGTGTTATAGTAATTTTTATGGGTTCTATATAAGTTTTTGTTGAAGGTTTAATGTTGATAGTGAATACAATCTTATGTTGGAAGAAGTTTTGTATATATCATGGTTTAATGTGTTGTTCTAGTGAGGTAAAGCTGTGGAGATGTGGTTATTGAAACGGCAGTCTATTGGTTTTAATATTGATGGCTTTGGGTAAAAATTGAAGATTGTCATATTATGAGGCTATATTATGAGGCTATATGTATATTTTATGTAGGATATATATAGATAGATAGATAGATAGATAGATAGATAGATAGATAGATAGATAGATAGATAGATAGATAGATAGATAGATAGATAGATACGTAACATGAGAGATGTTTTAATTGGTGTTTTGAGCATTGGTGTTTTAGTGTTTAATGAAGGAGTGTGGTTGTTAAATGTTCACTATTGTTTGATAAATTAGGTGAGTGTGCAAGCAGGTCACAGTTACAGCAAATAAATAAACATTGATTAATATTTTGCCAAAGCTGAATATATTTGTGGTCAATATACTTAAATAAATTTACAGTACATGGCTAATTTCGTTGTATGATCTTTAATTGTATGTTCAGGATGTATAGTTTCTAGTTCACAATGTTCAGTACTTAATGTCTTGTGTTTTAAATTTAAAAACAATGTTTGAAGTTGGTTAGTATGAAGATAACGGACAGTACAGTTTAAATGTTTTGTGGCTAACATTGAGAGCAGTGTTTGTTGTTATTTTATACTATACGTTTAATGCTAGTATTGAAAGTTTTTTCTATATACAGAATTATGCAAAGGTTTGTGTTTCGTAAGATGATAAAAGATTTGTACAAGTAATCTCTTAAGCTCAGTAATGTTGCTTTAATTGGACCTGAAATACAGTAATAATGCAGTTTAATATGATCTCTATTTTAACTTTCCATTTTGCTTTTTATATTATAATATATATTATAATATATATTTTACATATAATGCAGTTATATCTGGGAGTGTAAAGCATAAGTTTTATTTCCTTCTACTTGAAAATTGTGACTTAAATATACTTATAATTAAACAATATTTTGGAGGTAATATAATTTATTGATTTAACTGTTTATTGGGTTCAACTAAAAATCGTATTTGTTTGTTAGTTTGCTATTTCTATGTGCATGAAAATGTTTATATTTAAGGCCAAAGTATACTTGTTTTTGTGTGTGTGTGTGTGTGTGTGTGTGTGTGTGCTAGCAAATGTGTACAGTTGAACACCTAGCCTTCCAAAGTATACTCCATTTGATGTTGAATGCAAAGAGAGCTTTATCTGTGTCCAGTTAAGTTATGGTTTATCAACTTTTTTTTTACTTTTATAAACCAAAGCTGAGCTACCTCATACCTTTTTGCTCAGACTGACAAGCACGCATGGTAACAAAAATAGAGTGGTGCATGTACAGTACGCTTACACTGTTCTGATGACACAAATCACATCACACACACTGTGCGCTGTTGATCGTGGACAGGTTAAAATTGAAGCATACTTTGGCCTTTACAATGTATAAAAATTCTAATGTATGTGTAATGTTTAATATTATTGTAAGTTGCTGATGTTTTGATGATAGTAATGTGATTTTTTTTTTTTTTTTTTTAGATGCCTAAGCTGAAGAGATTTAGAATGCGGCGTGAGCCATTCAACAACAAAAGTAAGACAGATGTTTCTAATTCTGTTGCTTGTGTTTGTCCAGACGTGGTGGGCATTGTAGCAGCCAATGAGGTTAGACTGAAGTCTGCAGAGGTGACTGAGGAGTTTGTGGGAGTAGCTTGTAGTGTAGTTTCAGTTGTTAAGCACAAGCTACATAATGTGTGTACTTGGCGAAAATCTGACATTCAGGACATACGTAGTGAGGGAAGTAAACTGGTCAATGACATGACTAGGTGTAAAAAAAAAACAGAGAGTTATGGAGACTGTCGATTTTCTCAGTGGTTTGGTGGGCAACATGACATTTTCAGTAAAACATGCAAAGTAACACTAGAACGATTAATGAATGGAGGAAAAAATGACTTGTATGAGAAATTACAGAAGATTTTGTTTAGTCATGAATCTTGTTTGGTCAACATAAAAGGAGACACGTGTGCTATTGTCAGACATAATGATTTCTATGTTGTTGTTGACTGTAATGTCCGAAACGCATGTGGTTTGGGATCAGACATTGGAACTGCAGTTGTTGTTTTCAACACAAATTGGCAAGACCTATTTTTGCACATTGATAATTTAATGACAAGTCTGAATGCAGAAAACTTTAGTATATGTGGCATCAATGTCAACTTATCATTATCAGAAATGCCACAAGTTGTTTACAATGATACTGTTGGAGAAAACAGAGAATGTACAGCAAATGAGACAGAAGAAATCTCAGCTTCTACATTAAATCAAAGAGAAAGTGTTAGTAGCATTCTTGGATCATTTCATCAGGGTGACTGTAAGTTCAAGTGGCCAGGGAAACAGTGTGTTGCGATTAGTTTGGCTGCTATAGCGATGCACAGTGTGCTTAGTGTGTTTTCATGGCAAAGTAAAGATCTAGATAATGTTGTAAATACTGGCGATAGCTTGTACTCTAATTTGCGTCAAAGTGGTTTAATCAGTGATCCAACAAAGAAAAACTTGCTGTGTATACAAGATCTTCCTACAGAATATGTGTTTGGTACAAATGCATTCAAATTTGAATATGCCGATTTTGTTTCTGGACATGTAGGTGTGGTTGATGGAGATTTTATTAGATCTGGTGCATGTGTGACATTAGCTGATGGTTTGCAAACAATGTTTGAAAAATATGACACGTGCTTTTTTACCTTAAATGGCAGTACTTTTGCCATTATTAAAGAAAATAGTAGGTTTGCTGTGGTTGATTCTCATGCACGTAACAGTGCTGGGATGGTTGATGGTAATGGATTTAGTGTGGTGGTATATTATAATTCACTAAATTGTGTTTTGAAGCACATTGAAAATTTGTCTGCATTTACTAGAAGAAACCTGAAGATTTTTGAATTAAGTGGGGTCTGTGTCCGACTTCAAAGCCAAGACAAATCTGGTAGTCACACAGAAAGCATAAATGATGAAAGTGAAAACATTACCTGCAAGGGTAAAAAAATAATGCATGATTGTATAAATGTGAATGTGGAAGAAGAAAAAGAAATTGTGGTTACTAAACCGAAGAGATTTAAAATGCAGAGTGAGCCATTCAACAACAAAAGTAAGACAGATGTTTCTAATTCTGTTGCTTGTGTTTGTCCAGACGTGGTGGGCATTGTAGCAGCCAATGAGGTTAGACTGAAGTCTGCAGAGGTGACTGAGGAGTCTGTGGGAGTAGCTTGTAGTGTAGTTTCAGTTGTTAAGCACAAGCTACATAATGTGTGTACTTGGCGAAAATCTGACATTCAGGACATACGTAGTGAGGGAAGTAAACTGGTCAATGACATGACTAGGTGTAAAAAAAAAACTGAGAGTTATGGAGACTGTCGATTTTCTCAGTGGTTTGGTGGGCAACATGACATTTTCAGTAAAACATGCAAAGTAACACTAGAACGATTAACGAATGGAGGAAAAAATGACTTGTATGAGAAATTACAGGAGATTTTGTTTAGTCATGAATCTTGTTTGGTCAACATAAAAGGAGACACGTGTGCTATTGTCAGACATAATGATTTCTATGTTGTTGTTGACTGTAATGTCCGAAACGCATGTGGTTTGGGATCAGACATTGGAACTGCAGTTGTTGTTTTCAACACAAATTGGCAAGACCTATTTTTGCACATTGATAATTTAATGACAAGTCTGAATGCAGAACACTTTAGCATATGTGGCATCAATGTCACCTTTACGACATCAGATACACCACGATTAATTTACAATGATACTGTTGGAGAAAACAGAGAATGTACAGCAAATGAGACAGAAGAAATCTCAGCTTCTACATTACATCAAAGAGAAAGTGTTAGTAGCATTCTTGGATCATTTCATCAGGGTGACCGTAAGTTCAAGTGGCCAGGGAAACAGTGTGTTGCGATTAGTTTGGCTGCTATAGCGATGCACAGTGTGCTTAGTGTGTTTTCATGGCAAAGTAAAGATCTAGATAATGTTGTAAATACTGGCGATAGCTTGTACTCTAATTTGCGTCAAAGTGGTTTAATCAGTGATCCAACAAAGAAAAACTTGCTGTGTATACAAGATCTTCCTACAGAATATGTGTTTGGTACAAATGCATTCAAATTTGAATATGCCGATTTTGTTTCTGGACATGTAGGTGTGGTTGATGGAGATTTTATTAGATCTGGTGCATGTGTGACATTAGCTGATGGTTTGCAAACAATGTTTGAAAAATATGACACGTGCTTTTTTACCTTAAATGGCAGTACTTTTGCCATTATTAAAGAAAATAGTAGGTTTGCTGTGGTTGATTCTCATGCACGTAACAGTGCTGGGATGGTTGATGGTAATGGATTTAGTGTGGTGGTATATTATAATTCACTAAATTGTGTTTTGAAGCACATTGAAAATTTGTTTGTATTCACTAGAAGAAACCAAAAGATTTTCGAAATAAGTGGTGTTTGTGTAGTACTTAAAAGCCAAGAAAACTCTGCTAGTCACACAGAAAACATAAATGATGAAAGTGAAAAAACGACCTGCAGGGGTAAAAAAAGAATGCACAATTGTATTAATGTGAGTGTGGAAGAAGAGAAAGAAATTGTGGTTACTAAGAAGCCAAAACAATCATTAAAGGAGAGCACTAAAATACTTGAAACAATTTCCAAAATTGATGCAAATTCAGATGATGTAGTTTGTTTGGGCAATGAGACAAATAAGATTTTTAATTTCAATCCACTGTGTACTGAAGTAAAGCATAAATTAAGTAGTAAGCTTAATATAGAGTTTAATAGCGAAAATTTAGTTTTTCCAAGAAACAACAGAAAAATTGGCCATCCTTGTAAAACAGTTAGTATTGTAGGTGATGGAAGTTGTTTTTTTAGGGCAGTGGCACAAGCAATATGTGGTACGCAAAAACCTCATCGGGCAGTTAGACTTGCAGTTGTTAAACATATGGAATTGCACAGTGTGCAATACAAGAATCTTTTAAGATGTCAGTATGTATCTATGGAAGATTATTTATCTAAATCCAAAATGAGGCTTGTAGGATCATGGGCCACAGAATTGGAGATTCAAGCGATGGCTAATTATTTGGGAGTGGATATTTATACATATCATAATGAAAAATGGTTACAGTACAGTTGTATGCATGAAAGAACGTGCAATCAAGGTATATATCTACAGCACTGTAATGAGAATCATTATGAAGTTGTTATTTGTGTGAAACAACCTAATAGCCAGATGTGTTATATGCTGTGCCAGAATGAAGAAAGCGATGTTGGAAAACACATTTGTACGAGACAGCGAGTAAAAAATCAAAGTGAAATATCTGTGAATCATGAGGAACAACATCCTGTTACTGAAGATATAAAGAATGGTGCATCTACTAATAAGAGGAAATACTTGAAAAGGTATTTTTCATTGAAAAGAGTAAAGAACAAAATTAAAGACCAAACTAAGCAACCTGTTTTGGAGAAGTATCATTGCAATGCAGAGTTTCAAAATCATATGAAAAATCTCAATAGGAAAAGATATCACAGCAATCCTTTATATAAAGAGTCATTAAAACAGGCAAGTAAGATCAAATATGCTGAAAACAAGCAACATAAGTGTAAAGTCAATGAGTACAATCGAGTGAAGTATAAAAAGAATGAGCAATATAGGAATAAAATTAATGAGTACAACAGGGTGAAGTACCTTGAGAATGAGCAATATAAAATGAGAGTGAAGAAATACAGTAGGATAAAATACCAGAACAATGTTCAATTTAAAAACAGAGTGAAAACATACAGTAAGATGAAATATCATGTCAATGAGGAATTTAAGAATAGAGTCAAGACGTTCAGTACGGCGAAATACCATGCCAATGAGCAATTTAAAAATAGAGTGAAGTCATTTAGTAAGGTGAAATACCATGCCAATGAGCAATTTAAAAATAGAGTGAAGTCATTTAGTAAGGTGAAATACCATGTCAATGAGGAATTTAAAAACAGAAAGAAGTCATTTAGTAAGGTGAAATACCATGTCAATGAGGAATTTAAAAACAGAAAGAAGACATTCAGTAGGGTTAAATACCATGGCAATGACCAGCATAGAAACACTGTCAAGCAGCGCAGTAACTTAAAATATCGTAATAGTGCATCACATAAAGAAAATGTAAAAAGAATTAACAAGATGAAAAGAGATCAATTAAGACAAAATCAACAGATTTGTGATTTTGTCAAAAAGACGTTTGTAGATAAAGTTAGTTCTGGGCCAGAATTTGTTTGTTGTGTTTGCCACCGGCTGTTATTTAAACAGCAAGTATTATGCTGTAAAACAGAAAATTATAAGACAAATTCAGCACTGTCACTAATGGCAAAAAAATGTATTACAAAACATTTTTTGCATAAGTGTGGTGAAAACTGTGTTATTCCTTGTGAACTGGCAGATTCATTTAAAGGCAAGCTTTGGATTTGCTTCACTTGTCATTCTAAATTAAAAAAAGGAGTAATGCCAGCTGAAAGTGCAGTTAACAATTTAGAATTGAAACCTATACCTGAAGAACTGCATTGTCTCAATAATTTAGAGCAACATTTGATAGCTTTGCATATCCCATTCATGAAAATGTTAGCTTTACCAAAAGGTGGACAAAATGGAGTGCACGGTCCTATTAGTTGCGTGGCAGCTAATATTAAACAAACAACAAATGTTTTGCCTAGAACAGAAAATGAAGGGTCTTTAATTTGTGTAAAGTTAAAGCGGAAGTTGACATATAAAGGTCATTATAAGTATCAGTATGTGGACACAACAAATATTAAACAGGCACTGTGTTGCTTAAAAAAAATCAACAAATACTATAAAGATATTGTTTTTAATGATGATTGGTTAAATGAGTTTATTAGACAAGATGATGATGACGATACAAACAACATGGAGGAGACTGAACTGGAAAACATAAATGTTGATGAGGAGATACACGATAGGCAACAGCACTGTGTGTTTATGGATACATGTCTGCAGCCTGTAGATATTGGGCAAGAAGTACTTGATCAGTATTTTGATGGTATCTTGAGCCTGGCTCCTGCCGAAGGGAATAATCCAGTGAAAATGCTTGCAGATGAGACAAATGAAGCTAAATGTTTTCCTGTTTTGTTTCCTAATGGTACTTCAACTTATTGTGATAAAAGGGGACAGAGATTAACATTGTCTAGATATTTTAATAATCGAATTTTGCATGCAGATGGTAGATTTGCACAAAATATTGAATACATTTTTTATGCACAGTATCTATCAGAAATACAACAGGTACTGTCTAATGTATCTATTGCTTTAAGAAAAGGCCATGGATGTAGTAAGTCCATACCAAGTGAAATGTTTAAAGATACTGAGTCCTTGAGGCAAGTGCTTAATTTTGATGAAGGCTATCGATTTTTGAAGCCCATCCGTGGCACTCCGGCATTTTGGCAAGGTGTGCAAAAAGATTTGTTTGCCATGGTCAGGCAACTAGGCATTCCCACCTGGTTTTGCTCGTTCTCATCTGCTGATATGAGATGGACAAATCTAATGTCAAGTATTTTAAAACACGAAGGCAGAAAAACAGCATTAGAACAATTACAATGGGATGAAAAATGTGAGCTTTTGCGTCGTAATCCTGTAACAGCTGCTCGCATGTTTGATTTTAGGTGGCATTGTTTTTTAAAAGAGGTGCTTATGTCTCCTGTTCAGCCCATAGGGGAAATTGTGGACTACTTTTATAGGGTGGAATTTCAACAACGTGGTTCTCCCCATGTCCATTGCTTGTTCTGGATAAAAAATGCTCCACAAATAGATAAGAATTCTGATGAAGAAGTTGTCAAATTTATAGATAAATATGTTACATGCGAGGTGCCCTGTGAAGACGATGAACTGCAGAGTGTTGTAACATCTGTGCAGTGTCACAGTAAACGTCATTCCAAAACGTGTAAAAAGAAAAACACAGTTTGTCGCTTTAATTTTCCCAAACCGCCATCTATGCAAACATTTATTTGTCGCAGAAAATTAGAAGATGAGAAAAACTTGTCCAACAAAGTTGATAGTCAAAGTGAAAGTAAAAGTACAAATGTAGATGAAAACACACAAGTAGAATATGCTCGAAACATAATGACTGCAGTTAAGAAAGCTATTTCAGAAGAGCAGTTCAGTTCTTTAGAAACTTTGTTTCATAGTGTTGGAATAAATCAGGAATTATTTGAAATGGCATATAAATGCATTAATAATAGCACACACATTGTCTTGAAACGACAATTGCATGAAGTATGGGTAAATCAATATAACAAATTTAGCCTTAAGTGTTGGAATGCTAATATGGACATTCAGTATGTAACAGATGCTTATGCTTGCATTGTTTATATAATTTCATATATTTCAAAGTCAGAACGTGAAATGGGTTTACTGTTATCTAATGCTCAGCGAGAATCAGCAACTCAGGGTAATTTAGATGCAAGACAAGCTTTGAGGAAACTAGGAAGTGTGTACTTACATAATCGTGAAGTTAGTGCACAAGAAGCAGTTTATAGGTTAACAAACATGCATTTAAAAGAGTGTTCGAGACATGTTCAGTTCATTCCTACAGGTGAAGATACTGTACGAATGAGTTTGCCTCTGAGTGTAATACAAAACAAGTTGGAATCTCAGAATCTAAAAAGTGAAGAAATGTGGATGTCAAGTTTTGTTGATCGCTATAAGAATAGGCCAAATCAGAGCATCTTTGAAGATATGTGTTTGGCCACATTTGCGTCTGAATATCGCGTTGTATACAAAGGTCAATCTTGCGCTAATAAAATTAGATTGGAAAATAATTTTGGTTTTATAGTAAAAAGAACTCGTACTCAGCCTGCTGTTGTGCGTTTTGCTCGATTTTCAATAACAAAGAATCCTGAAAAATTTTATCTCAGTGTATTACAATTGTTTCTTCCATATCGTATAGATAGTCAGTTAAAACCAGACCAGTATTGTAATTATGAACATTTTTATAAAGAAGGGAATCTTTGTTTTAGTGATGGGTCTGTTCACTTGGTTAAAAATATAGTGGACACAAATAGAGCACTTTTTGAAAAGGATGCAGATGTCTTAGATAATGCACAAACTGCTGTTGATAATGAGGGCATATTAGAAGATGCATGGTGTTCACTTTGTCCTGAACAGCAATTAGAACGTATGGAATGTATACAGCTTAGACGTGAGATTGACCAGCAAAGTGAACAATATGAAAGTTGTATACCAGATTTAGCAAATGATGATGGGCCTGTGTCTCAAATTGAGAAAAAGGACTATAGTCTGAGTCGCTCAGATGGGTTGAGCTTAATTCGCTCTTTAAACAAAACCCAGATATCTGTTTTCTATAAAATTAGACAATGGTGTTTAAGTAAAATCAGAGGTGAAAACCCTAAACCTTTTCATGTTTTCATTACCGGTGGAGCAGGAACTGGCAAAAGCCATTTAATTAAAGCAATACAGTATGAAGCGACAAGATTATTGTCTCAAATTGCTTTGTACCCAGATGACGTGTCTGTTGTATTAACTGCTCCAACTGGAATTGCTGCTTTCCAATTAATGGCTTCTACTATACATCATACGTTTTCCATTGGCACAGATGTGAAGTTGCCATACACTCCTTTGGGAGAAGAGAAATTAAATTCTTTGCGAGCAAAATTCCATGGACTTCAGATTTTAATTATAGATGAGATCTCAATGGTAGATCATAAACTGTTGTCATACATTCATGGAAGATTACGTCAAATTAAACAAACTGGAGACTTCTCTCCTTTTGGTAATGTTTGTGTTATAGCAGTTGGGGATTTTTTCCAATTGCCACCCGTTAAGGGTAAACCATTATATACGGAAGTGCCAGGACTCGGACTGTGGTCTAATTGTTTTACTGTTGTAGAGTTAACACAGGTAGTAAGGCAAAAAGACAGCAAATTTGCTGAATTATTAAACCGTTTAAGGAAACGAAGTAAAAAGTCTCCACTGAGCAAAGAAGATTTGGAGATGTTAAGGAAATGTGAAACAGGTGAGGATGATTTTACTCCTTTACACATTTTTGCTACAAACGATGAAGTACATGAGCACAACCTAAAGCAGTTAATTAATATCTGCTCAGAGGTTGAAACCATAGAGGCAGAAGATTTTGCCCGTAGTAGGAAGACTGGCAAAGTAGAGTTAATTGATGGTCATCATATAAAGGTTTACAATACGTGCTTGCCAGCAAAGTTGCTTTTAGGCATACATGCACGTGTCATGTTGATAAAAAATATTGATGTAAATGATGGCTTAGTTAATGGCGTTTGTGGCACAGTAACACACATTGTGCGTACTAATAAAAATAAGTTACCCGAGACTGTGTACATCCATTTTGATGATAGTCATGTGGGATTTAAAAGACGAAAACAATGTTTGGCTGAGCCAGCAAAATTGTTTAACTCAACTCCTATACATGTAGAAGAGGAAAATGCATGCAGGAACGGTGGTATTCGGCGACAGTTTCCTTTGAAATTGGCTTGGGCATGCACAGTCCATAAAGTACAGGGTTTAACTGTTGATTGTGCTGTTGTTAATTTAAAAAAAGTTTTTGCAGCTGGCCAGGCTTATGTAGCACTGAGTCGAGTAAGAAATCTGTCTGGCTTGACTATTAAAGACTTCAATGAAAAAAGTATTTATTGTAATGAGAAAATTTTTGAAGCTGTACAAGAAATGCCATGTTTTGTGATACATGATGAATTATATTTGACAGCACAACACAGCTCTGTTTCACTGTTTTTGTTGAATGTACAGAGTTTGCGCTGTCATAAACAAGATCTGAATGTTTGTGTTCAACAGTTAAGACCATCATGTATTGCTTTAACTGAAACATGGCTGCCTGAATCCTATCCTGAAAATGTGCAATTAGAAAACTACACATTTGTGGGTCTTTCTCGTTGTGCAGCATACACAAGCAATTGTCCCCTTTTCAAGGATCTGAAAGCACAACAACATGGTGGAGTTGGATTATATATAGCATACGGTGTAGCAAATACTACTGTAACATTTCCAAATCTTAATTTGGAATGCTTGTTAACACACTTCACTGAAAAGGACATATTGGTTGGTGTTATTTACAGGCCTTCAACATACCCTTTGTCTGTTTTTAAACAAAACATAGACAAGTTGATTAATTTAGTATCAACAATTTGCAATAAAGTTGTGCTTGTAGGTGATTTTAATAATGATGCATTAAAGTCCCAATCCCTCTGCACTTTCATGGCAGACAAGGGATATATTCAACATGTTAAAGAACCAACAACTGAGAAAGGAACCTTAATTGACCATGTGTATGTAAAAAACATTGACATTTTTTCAGTTAACACAAGTGTTGTGCCTGTTTACTTTAGCACACATGAAGGTGTTTTTTGTTCCTTTGAAGACATGCACATTTAAATTTGTTGGAAAACTTAGCTTATGTATAGCTTATGAGTTAAATGACAATTTAAACCTGTTGTTTTAATCTTATTATTTTTGATTAAGTCATGATTTGACTAAATACAGTTCTGGTAATTGATAGAAGAAACAAATTCCATGATGAAACAGGTTTTCTCTTATTAAAGTAAAAAAAAAATCATACATGTTCATTGCATTATAAAAATCCAGATTACTGCATGAGAACATTGCTAGATTGTTATTTTATTGTTATGTAATCTTCTTTATTGGTTAAATGAATTTCTGTTTACTTGGTGAAAGAAACAAGCACCATGATGAAGGAGCTTATCTCTTATCTTCTGGATCCTTGGTAAGCTGGTACCTCCAAAAAAAATAAATAATAATAATTAAAAATAATAAATAAATCAGTGTTTTGTTTTGTTCATTTTATTTTAAATATCCACATTACTACATAAGACCATTACTTGGTTGCCATTTAATTCATAAAATTAAGTTCTGGTTGTTTGGTGAAAGAAAAAAAGGAACATGATGAAGGAGCTTATCTCTTATCTTCTGTATCCTTGGTAAGCCAGTATCAGAACTTTGTTGTATTTTAAGTGACCACATTACTGTATGAAAACATTACTAGTATAAGAATCCCACTCCAAAAAAAAAAAAAAAAACACATAAAAAAAACAGTGCTTTGTTTTGTCCATTGTATTATAAATGTCCACATTACCGGATGAGAACATTATTGGGTTGCCATTTAATTTGTATGTGCTCCTCTTTATCAGTTAAATTATGTTCTGGTTGTTTGGTGAAAGAAAAAAGGAACATGATGAAAGAGCTTATCTCTTATCTTCTGTATCCTTGGTAAGCCAGTATCAGAACTTTGTTGTATTTAGGTGTCCATATTACTGTATGAGAACATTACTAGTATAAGAATCCCATAAAAAAAGAAAAAAAAAAGAAAAGAAATTGGTGTTTTTGTCCACTGTATTATAAATGTCCACATTAATGCATGAGAACATTACTGGGTTGCTATTTTATTCTTATGTGTTCCTCTTTATCGATTAACTTAAGTTCTGGTTGTTTGGTGAAAGAAAAAAGGAACATGATGAAAGAGCTTATCTCTTATCTTCTGGATCCTTGGTAAGCCAATATCAGAACTCTGTTGTATTTTAAGTGACCACATTACTGTATGAAAACATTACTAGTATAAGAATCCCACTCCCAAAAAAAAAAAAACAGTGCTTTGTTTTGTCCATTGTATTATAAATGTCCACATTACCGGATGAGAACATTATTGGGTTGCCATTTAATTCTTATGTGCTCCTCTTTATCGATTAACTTAAGTTCTGGTTGCTTGGTGAAAGAAAAAAGGAACATGATGAAAGAGCTTATCTCTTATCTTCTGTATCCTTGGTAAGCCAGTATCAGAACTTTGTTGTATTTTAAGTGACCACATTACTGTATGAAAACTTTACCAGTATAACAATCCCACTCCAAAAAAAAAAACAAAAAAACAAAAACAAAACCGGTGCTTTGTTTTGTCCATTGTATTATAAATGTCCACATTACCGGATGAGAACATTATTGGGTTGCCATTTAATTCTTATGTGCTCCTCTTTATCGATTAACTTAAGTTCTGGTTGCTTGGTGAAAGAAAAAAGGAACATGATGAAAGAGCTTATCTCTTATCTTCTGTATCCTTGGTAAGCCAGTATCAGAACTTTGTTGTATTTTAAGTGACCACATTACTGTATGAAAACTTTACCAGTATAACAATCCCACTCCAAAAAAAAAAACAAAAAAAAAAAAAAAAACCGGTGCTTTGTTTTGTCCATTGTATTATAAATGTCCACATTACCGGATGAGAACATTATTGGGTTGCCATTTAATTCTTATGTGCTCCTTTTTATCGATTAACTTAAGTTCTGGTTGTTTGGTGAAAGAAGATGCTTTGTTTTGTCCATTGTATTATAAATGTCCACATTATAAGAACATCATTGGGTTGCCATTTAATTTGTATGTGCTCCTCTTTATCAGTTAAATTATGTTCTGGTTGTTTGGTGAAAGAAAAAAGGAACATGATGAAAGAGCTTATCTCTTATCTTCTGTATCCTTGGTAAGCCAGTATCAGAACTTTGTTGTATTTTAAATGAAAACATTACTGTATGAAAACATTACTAGTATAAGAATCCCACTCCAAAAAAAAAAACAAAAAAAACAAAAAATAAAATAAAAAATAACATAAAAAAAACAGTGCTTTGTTTTGTCCACTGTATTATAAATGTCCACATTAATGTATGAGAACATAACTGGGTTGCTATTTCATTCTTATGTGTTTCTCTTTATCGATTAACTTAAGTTCTGGTTGTTTGGTGAAAGAAAAAAGGAACATGATGAAAGAGCTTATCTCTTATCTTCTGTATCCTTGGTAAGCCAGTATCAGAACTTTGTTGTATTTAGGTGTCCATATTAATGTATGAAAAATTACTAGTATAAGAATCCCACTCCAGAAAAAATAAATACAAATTGTAATCATGTTAAATCAACAACAAAAAAGGTTTTATTTTTCTTGCATTGCAACAGCATATGTTAAAGTGTAAATACACATATGTAAAATATAAAATAAGTAACACTTGGTAAGTAGCAATTGCAGGTGTAAATAGTTTAATATATTGTATGAAACCAACTTTTTATAATTAAACATAAATGCATTTGAATAAAGTCATTATTGTAAAAAGGTAATATGGTTTTTGTGATTCTTAATTCTAAAAGGCTGTAATTAAAATCATATTAATGCAAATGTACATTTAGCTTGCCAGCCTCGTCTGATGTTGGTTTGGTCCACAAATGCTTGCAGTTGCATATTTATTTATTCATGGAAGAAGGGGGGAATAAAATCCTTAGCTTTGTGTCTATAAAGGGTTATATAGCAGTATATCTAATAGCAATGTAAAAAAAAATACATTTTAAATGCACATGCTGTTGCTAATGCAAGTTTTTGCTTTCCCTTTAATCTAAATAATAACAAAAAGCAAAAATACACTGGTAATGGTACTCCAGGTTACCCATCTGGATGGGGTTCAAGTCCCTGCAGTGTACTTGCTTGTTATTATTATTACTTTTATAATATCTATTTCTACACACTACTAAATGCTACTAAAACACCATGACATGTAGCAGTTATGTATAACTTATTTCTTATTTCTTTCTGTTAAATGAGTCAATTATTTTTCCTTAAAACTGTGTATATAATCCAATTTCAGTAGGTTAAAGAATATTTACTTCTGAATTACTTTCATTACTACACAGGATAAAAAATAAATAAATAAATAAATTTTAAAAAAGAAAAAAAAAACTTGCTGTATTCTATGCAGGACTACTTTATCTAAGCCATACATTCATAATACATCTCAGAATCTTGTTCTTTATTTACATCTGATGAATGTTAAGAACAGCAGCTACACTAATTATTCTCCTTTTGCTATTACTTTCTCAGGATAACAATTCTGAGCTAATTGAGATTACTTGAGCTCCAGTGTGCATCCAGCCTCTAATAAACATTTCTAATGACACCCCCCCCCCCCCAACACATTTGAAGATATAACACTAATCCCTGCAAAGATTACAGCCAACGACAACTCTGAATCCATATATAAATCTGCTAAATGTTCCTTATTTTCTAATGATGATGATAAGAACATGTAATTGATGATGATAACAAAATATATTATTGCTTGAATTATTTCCACTATTTATGTTGAAATACCATCAGTACCTTTCTGTACAATTTGTATGTTAATATTACTTTGCTGGTAACTCCTCCAATAACACATTACTCTAAAGTGCTTAAGTAAGAATCAATTTTCTAAAATAGAAGTGATTTTCTTAATTTAATTAAATAGAAATGACATACTGTTGGCAAATGTTCACTTAAAATATGGGCAGTTAAATATGTAAATATTCACATGCCTATACTGCTATAATTTACCTTTACTAAGATTTTCATACCTTAAGGATCAATTTATCATTTATGAATAATTATGTTATTTTCACACCAGTTATTAAGGAGTTGTCAAAGTGAAATTAAATTATTAATAACCTATTTTAGTGTAAATATATAAATATTATTATTTAGACACATGATAATAGTTGGTCAGTTTGTTAATAACTGCTTTATTAACATATATTCCTGCTGTAATTCATGATAAATTCAGGTTTTTACAAAACATTTAATAATTGCCAGCTAATCTAAAGTCAGGACAATTTATACATTTAAAGCAGTCACAAAGGAGATCTAAAGATCATTCATCTTCCAAACTGAAAAGATAAACACAACACAGAGGGATACAGAACACAGGAATATTTTTTCAAGATACAAAAAATGAAACTGTACAGCTGTCACTTGATAAAAAATAAAACATAAACCTATGCATTTATATCGATCGATCGATCGGTCGATCTATCTCTCTATCTATCTATCTATCTATCTATCTATCTATCTATCTATCTATATATATAAAAAATTCAATTTCTTTTATTGCATCTTGAAATAAATATTTCTGAGTACTCTATCGAACAGTGTTGTGTATGTTTATTTTTAGGAAGATTACAGCCTTTAATCTCCTCAAAATAAATGTGTATATAAACCATGAACAATTTAATTATAGTTGTATTTATAAAATGCTTACTAATGACTATTAATTTTGGGAGAAGGCTATATAAACCATGAACTGACTATTTACTAATGCTTAGCTAATGAGTGCAGATATTATGAAGTGTTACCAATGCATTTACTAATGTTAACAAATGAGAAATTTTTTTAAAGTGTTACCAAATCCTTAAATAATTTAAAAGTGTTTTGTTATGATTTTATTGACCTATAAGCATTTGTGAAATTGTTTTGCTTGCATTACAGCTTAGTTTCCATCTGTGAGCAGAACAGTTTTACTGTTACATCCATGAGATTATGTAAATTAAGATAAATGTCATGTCACAGGGTGTCAGAGGTCAATATCAAATGAGTTTGAAATTATTATTTGTAGCACATGGGAGAATGGCGCATGGTTTTTTTTTTTGTTTTTTTTGAGCAACTGGGATGGTGCCCCCTCTGGGAGTTGGTGCCCTACAAAGACTGCATACTCTGCATATAGGGAGCGGCGGTACTATCTGGAAGATATATTCCTCAAACCATCGTACAAGAGGAGGTGATGCTAATCCTTCAAGAATCGCTCAAAAGCTATTCAAGTGTACAGTTTCCTTTTATTGCATCTTGAAATAAATATTTCTGAATTCTGAATCAAACTGGGTTGTGTTTATTTATTTATTTTATAAGACAACTGAGACTTTAATCTCCTTTGTAATATATGTTCTTTTAAACCAAGAACAATTTATTTATAGATGTATTACTGCTTAATAATGACTATTATTAAGGGAAAAGGCTTTATAATCATGAACTATTTACTAATGCTTAGCTAATGAGTGCAATTATTATAAAGTGTTACCAATGCATATACTAATGTTAACAAATTAGACATTATTTTACAGTGTTACCAAATCCTTAAATACTGTATTAGTGTTTTGTAATGATTTTAATGACCTATAAGCATTTGTGAAATAGTTTTGCTTGGATTGCAGCTTAATCTGTCAGTTGAAGAGTTTTACTGTTACATCCATGAGATTAATAAATGTCATGTCACGTCACAGGTTGTCATAGGTCAGTATCAAATGAGTTTGAAATTATTATTTGCAGCACAAGTAACGATTCTTAGGATGTTTTTAAATCCCTAAAACTGTCAGAAAAGGATAAGGCCTAAGAGATTTCTTAACCTGTAATGAAAGGAAAAAAACGCCACCATTAGCAACAACAAAAACAAAAACAATTTAAAATACAGATTTTTTTTTCTGATTATTAAAGGGATGATTAGGTCTCTCTCTCTCTCTCTCTCTCTCTCTCTCTCTGCCAGACAGCCCCTCCCTACAATCCACACACACTGTCAGTCACCAAAGATTCACAGTCACCAACCCCCTCACACTCACACTCCCCCTCCCTCTCCCCCTCCCTTTCTTCACACAGACGGAGTGGCCAGAGTGAGATCATGTCAGTTGAGAAGTCTGACAGTTTTTTCTTTTCTTTTATCCATACAGTGTTGTAAAGTCATGAAACTATGCATATTTCCTCATAATGATTTGATCTCTGTATGAAAACATGCCTTGAAGTGTTTGGAAGCTGCAATTTAGACATACAATACAATTAATGTTTCCCTTCTTACTGTCATTTCAAAAAATCACCACGTCAAAACCGTTCAAGCTAACCAAAATCCGTTCGCAATTTAAGTTCCTCGATGTTGTTTCTTCATGTAGTCAAAGTTTGGTGTGTATAGTGTACTTCCCATGTGAGGAGTATGCATTAATTCACAACTGTAAAATCTCAAAAATACACATTCAAATCAAAATAGCTGACTTCCTGTTGATCGTAGCTTATGACTGTGAATTAGAAAGTTGTCCGTCTTGATAAGAACAATTTAAGTACCGAGTTTGGTGTCTGTAGCTAAAACTAAATAAAATGCATTATTATTATTATTAGCTGTACACTTGCTAAACATTTTTAAATATAAACTTATGCAATTGTGTGTATATATATATATATATATATATATATATATATATATATATATATATATATATATATATATATATATATATATATATATATATAAATTCAAGTGTACAGTTTTCTTTTATTGCATCTTGAAATAAATATTTATGAGTTCTGTGTTTGTTTATTTTATTTATTTTATTTTTTATTTTACATTTTTTTAGGGAGATTACAGCCTTTAATCTCCTCAAAATAAATGTGCATATAAACCATGAACAATTTAATTATAGCTGTATTTATAAAATGCTTACTAAAATATTAATTTTGGGAGAAGGCTATATAAAGCATGAACTGACTATTTACTAATGCTTAGCTAAGAATTGCAGCTATTATGAAGTGTTACCAATGCATTTACTAATGTTAACAATTGAGACATTATTTTAAAGTGTTACCAAATCCTTAAATAATTTAAAAGTGTTTTGTTATGATTTCATTAACCTATAAGCATTTGTGAAATAGTTCTGCTTGCATTAAAGCTTAGTCTTCATCTGTGAGCTGAACAGTTTTACTGTTACATCCTTGAGATTATGTAAATTCAAATAAATGTCATGTCACAGGGTGACAGAGGTCAGTATCAAATGAGTTTGAAATTATTATTTGCAGCACAAATAAGGTTTTTTAGGATTGTTTTTAATCCCTGAAACTGTCAGAAAAGGATAAGGCCTAAGATATTTCTTAAGATGTAATGATAACAGCACAATTTGCAACAACAACAAAAAAATAACTATTTAAAATACAGTTTTTTTTCTGGTGATTAAAGAGATGTTTAAGTCTCTCTCTCTCTCTCTCTCTGTCTGTCTGCCACTCAGCTCACACCCCTCCCCCACTCACACTCACACACACACACAGAGTCAGCACACAGAGTGACAGAGTGAGATCAGATGTCTGACAGTTTTTAAATTTTCTTTTAATCATACAGTGCTGTAAAGTCATGAAACTATGCATATTTCCTCAGAATCACTGGTTTTCTAAATTAAAAATGTTTTTTAAAGGTTTGGAAGCTGCAATTTAAAAATACAAGACGATTAATGTTTCACTTTTTACTGTCATTTCAAAAAATCACCACGACAAAACCGTTCAAGCTAACCAAAATCTGTTCGCAATTTAAGTTCCTCGATGTTTTTTCTTCATGTAGACAACGTTTGGTGTGTATAGTGTACTTCCCCTGTGAGGAGTATTCATTAATTCACAACTGTAAAATCTCAAAAATACACATTCAAATCAAAATAGCCGACTTCCTGTTGATCGTAGCTGATGACTGTGAATTAGAAAGTTGTCCGTCTTGAAAAGAACAATTTATGTACCAAGTTTGGTGTCTGTAGCTAAAACTAACCCCCCCACTTTTGACAAAAGGTGGCGCTATAGAGTGCCTCCTTCACGCCCTTTTAAAAGCTTTTGCCATTGTCTAGCTATCACTAATACTGATATGTGTTTTGAGTTTCATGTAAATCTGAACTTGTTGTCTGCCTCAAACTCACCATAACAGAACATTCAAGTTTGACACGTTGCCATGGCAACACTATATCAGATATCAATATCCCCACAACAGATTTACATCGGCCGTGTTTTGTCATTATTCTGATGAAGTTTTAAGTAAATCGAGTAAAAATAAGATGCTGAATTCAAAGCATTTGGAAAATGACACACTTCCTGCTGCCAGTTGGTGGCGCTATAACGTTGACTCTTAATAGCCACATATATACGATCGGTATCATACAACGAACAAACCCATGAAGTTTGATCAAATTCAGGAAATGTATGTGGATGTTATTAGACATTTCCTGTTTCTCATTTCTCGCCATAAGTTCCATGCCTCGCCACGGGCAAACCGTTCGAGATATCAAAAATCCCCTCGCAATTTTTCATCCTCAATGTCTTGAGATCATGTTCACCGAGTTTCGTGGCGAACGGGTTGAAAACCTCAGAGGAGTATTTCAAATTCCAGAGCATGCTTTTTTTAAACAGCCCTGAATAGCTGACTTCCTGTTGGGCGGAGCCTATGACATAAAGTGTGAAAGTTGTTTGGCTCAATGAGATCTATAAGTGTACCGAGTTTGATATAAATACATGCAAGTCTGTGTGAGCTATGGTTCAAGATTTCAGAAGGTGTTCCAGGGGGCGCTGTAGAGTCCCTGTGCCACGCCCGGGTCCCAGTCTCTGCAGCGTCCTGATGGCCGCAGATTCCAATGTGTGTGCCAATTTTCAAGAGTTTTTGAGCATGTTAAGGCCCCTAAAAACCCCCGGAAGGTTTAATAAAAAATAAAAAAAATAATAATAATTAAAGCTGCAAGCAGCGATGAACGGGCCCTCGCACCCGGGCTCACCGGCAGCGAGTGGCTTTAGTTAATAGGTGAACGGTGAGAAATATGCGTTTAAACTCATAAATATAAGTAGAATATATCAATGTTTATTCCATATATGTGCCAATCTTCCTTTTGCCAGCAGGTGGCGCTATCATTATAGTGGAATATTGGCCTTCAGATGTGTTCAGGGCAGGACTTTTGTCGAACATGTGAGGTTTGGGGAGGATTGGACATTTTATGCCTGAGTTACAACAACATCCTATTTCATGGCGAAACATCGAAATTTGTCAGGCCGCCATGGACACGCCCTTTAACGAAACCTCAAGATCTTCGCAATTTAAGATCGCAAAATGCTTTAGATTACACTGACCAAGTTTGGTGTTGATCTGAATAAATCTCTAGGAGGAGTTCATCAAAGTCCAACCCCTGAAAATGGCCAAAACAACACTAATTTTGCAGAGAAAATTCTAAATAACTGACTTCCTGTTGGGATTCGGATTTCGTACCAAGAGACTTTTTCGTAGATATTGGTGTGTTACATGTGTGTACCAATTTTTGTACATGTACGTGAAACATAGCTCGAGGCGCACTCCGTTTAAAGTGTATACGCACTCCGTTGAAATTGTATAGGTGGCGCTATCAAGCCATTTTGCCACACTCGATGGAATATTGGCCTTCATATCTGTTTAGGCCAGGACCCTTTACACACAAGTGAAGTTTGGGCAAGATCGGACATTTTATGCCTGAGTTATAACATCTTTTATTCCCATGGCGAGACATCGAACTTCATCACGGCGCCATGGACACGCCTTTTAACAAAAACTCAAGATCTTCACAACTAAACATCACACAGGTCTTTAGATTAGACTGACCACAAAAAAGACATTGATGTCATAAAATTTCTAGGAGTATTTTGTCGCAGTGTAAAATATGTAACTTCCTGTTGCCAATAGGTGGCGCTATGACTATAACTGAATATTGGCATGTAGATCTGTTCAGGTCGAGAGTCTTATCCAACATGTGAAGTTTGGGGCAGATTGGACATTGTATGTCTGAGTTACAGCAACTTCCTTTTTCATGGCGAAACATCGAAATTTGTCAGGCCGCCATGGACCCGCCCTTTAACGAAACCTCAAGTCCTTCGCAATTTATTATCGCAAAGGGCTTTAAATTACATTGACCAAGTTTGGTGTTGATCTGAATAAATCTCTAGGAGGAGTTCGTTAAAGTACAACCCCTGAAAATGGCAAAAACAACACCAATTTTGAAGGGAAAATGCAAAATAACTGACTTCCTGTTGGGATTCGGATTTCATACCAAGAGACTTTTTTGTAGGTATTGGAGTGTTACATGTGTGTACCAATTTTTGTACATGTACGTGAAACATAGCTCGAGGCGCACTCTGTTGAAAGTGTATAGGTGGCGCTATCGAGCCATTTTGCCACACCTGATGGAATTTTGGCCTTCAGATGTGTTCAGGCCAGGACTCTTATCACACATGTGCAGTTTGGGGAAGATCGGACATTTTATGCCTGAGTAATAACATATTTTATTCCCATGGCGAGACATCGAACTTCGTGACGGCGCCATGGACACGCCTTTTAACGAAAACTCAAGATCTTCACAACTTAACATCGCACAGGCCTTTAGATTAGACTGACCACAAAAAATACATTGATGTCATAAAATTTCTAGGAGTAGTTCATCGCAGTGTAAAATATGTCACTTCCTGTTGCCAATAGGTGGCGCTATGACTATAACTGAATATGGGCATGTCAATCTGTTCAGGTCAGGAGTCTCATCAAACATGTGAAGTTTGGGGCAGATTGGTCATTGTATGTCTGAGTTATAGCAACTTCCTGTTTCATGGCGAATCATCGAAATTCGCCAGGCCGCCACGGACACACCCATTAACGAAAACTCAAAAGCTTCGCAATTTAACATCGCAAAGGCCTTCAGATTAGGCATACCAAATTTGGTGTTCATCTGAATGAATCTCTAGGAGGAGTTCGTTAAAATACAACGCATGGAAATGACAAAAATGACACAAAATTTGCTCATAATATTAGTAATAACCGACTTCCTGTTGGGTTTCGGATTTTGCTCCAAGAGACTTTTTTGTAGGTATTGGAGAGTTACATGAGTATACCGATTTTCATACATGTACATGAAACGTAGCTCGAGGCGCACACCGTTGAACGTGTATAGGTGGCGCTGTTGAGCCATTTTGCCACACCCACTTCTGAAACCCATATCAGATGTAAATTTTCGCCAGTTCTGAGGTGTGTGCAAAGTTTCATGACTTTTCGAGCATGTTTAGGCCCTCAAAAATGCGATTCATTTTGGAGAAGAAGAAGAAGAATAATAATAATAATAATAATAATAATAATAATAATAATAATAATAATAATAAACGGAGCAATTCCAAGAGGGTCCTCACACCATCGGTGCTCGGGCCCTAATAAGAAGAAGAATAATCCTTAGAAGAACAATAGGGCTCTTCGCCCCTTCGGGCTTGAGCCCTAAATATAGCTGCAAGCAGCGATGGCGGGCTCAAGCCACCAATGCCATCACCACCCCGGTGGCATCAAGTAAACTGTGCCCAGCGGGCACATGCATTCACAATATCCCTTTGGCAGTGAGGTTTTAAAGGATAGAGGGGAGCGTAGAGGGGAGCGTGCATTTGCAGTGGCTGTGCCACGACTCTGGAATACCCTGCCTTTAGAGATCAGACTGGCCCCTTCCTTGTCTATTTTTAAATCTTTGCTAAAAACTTTTTTATTTTCCTTAGTGTACTGACTACTGTGTTATGCTACATTTTGAAATGGGTGGTTTTAAATTTTTTGTCTGGTCTATTTTTATGTATGTGTAATATTCTTGCTCTTATGTTAAAGCACTTTGGTCAGCCAGGAGGCTGTTGTAAATGCGCTATACAAATAAATTGAACTTGAACTTGAACTTGATATGGCAGTTAAAGGGTTAATCCGAATCATCTAGACTTTAAAATCACATTCACAGAACAATATATATATATATATATATATAACTTTAGTAACACTTTACAATAAGATTTCATTTATAAACATTATGTTAACATGAACAATATTTATATAGCATTCATTCATGTCAGTTAATATTCCAAACTTAAACATTAAAACATTGTTTTATTGTGATTTTTTTCCAAGCACATTTTACCAATTCCAAACCATATCAATCTTAATAACTACCATTATTTTTTATTTAATCATTTATGAGTGCTATACAATAGTCCAGGAAAGCTGGAAGAGAAAAACAGGTCAAGAAGAACTGACAAAAGAATTGCAAAAGAATTAGGAATTAATGTGAAGATAATTTTTAGTCAATTCTGCAAGACAGACTTTCAGGAAAGGAGGTGGAATAAAAATGAGCTCCTAAATCTTAATCCCAGATTCTGGAAGATATATTCCTCAAACCATCGGACAAGAGAAGGTGGTGCTGGTCCTTCACGAGTCACTCTAATCTGTTCATTAAGCCTATATATAAAGTCTTAATATATAGTATTTCACAATACTTCATGGTATTCTAATTAAATATTTTTTTGGAATCTTAGATCTCTCAGAACCTGACACATTGTAATTCTGAGACTCCAGGAAAGTGGCAGTTCTGTAAAATGTTGGCGCTGGAGACTAAATGCTCACTGATAGTTTCACACCTAATTCACTTAAAACACACACAAACACACACACACAGTGACAGAGGGACAGAGTGACATCAGATGTATGTTTTTTAATTTTCTGTCATCCATATAATGTTGTATAGTCATGAAACTATGCATATTTCCTCAGAATGACTTGTCTTCTATGTGTACATTTTTTTGAAGTGTTTAGAAGCTGCACTTTTTTTTACTGGTTCCTTTTTTACTATTATTTCAAAAAATCACCACGACAAAACCATTCAAGCTATCCAAAATTCATTCACACCTGTTCTGTAAGATTAATTCTTTAAACAGTGGTAAAAGAGGATGTGGTGCTGAACCTTCAAGAGTCACTTAAAACGTATCTGTCCATAAAGCCTATTAAGAATTATTCTTAATATACAGTTCACAATACTTCAGCTTGTTATTCTAATTAAGTGAGGGTCATTTTATCAGTAAAATTCCTAAAATACATATTATTTTATTTGAAAGATTTCTATAAATTATTTAAATCATACTCGTTTCTCCAATAATTATTTAAAAGTAATCCTATAGCTCCCTCTGGTGGCCATTATAGGTACTAAGAATTGCAAGCTTGATTTATAAGTTATGATAGTTTTAATTTTATGCTGGCTCTTGAAAATGATAAAGCTATGAAACTTACTGTGCTTCCTTCAAATGAGGACTTCTACTTATATAAAAAATTATGAAGAGTTAGAATGAAAAATTTAAAAAATATAGTAAAATAACTATTGTATTTTTTATGTTACTTTAATAAATCTCTATGGCAACACCATTTAAGCTATCCTAAACCCATTCACAATTTAACATCTCAGTATATTGGCATCATGTTGAAAATGGAGTATGGAGTAGTATGAGGAGGAGTATGAATTCATTTACAGGCTGATTTTATCATAAATCCACAATAAAATTTCTGAGTTCTGTATCAATCTGTGTTGTTGTTGTTTGTTTATTTTTATCTTTTATTTTTCATAGGAAGATAACTGACCCTTTACTCTCCTTTTTAATAAATGTGCTTATAAACCAAGGACAAGCTATTTATAGCTGTATTTATAAACTGCTTACTACTGACTATTAATATTGGGACAAGGCTTTATAAAGCATGAAGTGACTATTTACTAATGAGTGCAGTTATTATAAAGTGTTATCAATGAATTTGCTAATGTTAACAAATTAGACATTATTTTACAGTGTTATCAAATCCTTAAATGACTCATAAGCATTTGTGAAAGTTCTGCTTGCATTACAGCTTAGTATTGATCTGTGAGCTGAACAGATTTACTGTTACATCCATGAGATTATGTAAATTAAAATAAATATAATGTCACAGGATGTCATAGGTCAGTATCAAATGAGTTTGAAATTATTATTTGCAGCACAAATAAGTTTTTTTTAGGATTTTTAAAAATCCCTAAAACTGTCAGAAAAAGGTTAAGGCCTAAGCTATTTCTATGTGAGTGGCTAAATTTATTTTTGTTTTTATAATTGTAATACACAAACTATGAAATTATACAAAATGTATAAAAAGGTAAATAAATAAATACGCACACATTAAAAAAGCAGCCAAGTCGAATGAGTTTCCTTTTTTATATAGATTAAAATTGAAGACAGAAGCAAGTGGTAAATGTGGTCACTTTAATATTCAAATCCAGTAGATCCAGTTTATGTTCACGTGGCTGTTTTCGTTTATATTCGCCAAGCTATTATGTATTTTGAAATAATCTTGTCCGTGATGTGTTCGTTCGTACGACGAAAGACAGAAACCTGCAGCTCAAGAGATATGTTATTCTGCCAGTCGCGCTTTCAAATAGTCTTGCACACTTAAACAGGTCACAAACACCTGCATTTAGCTCTTGTAGTGTTACAATAGGTTTATTGTGTGCATCTGTGGTAATATTTTATTTAAAAAAGCTCTTAAACAAGAATAAATTCGTTTGTTTTGAGCTCGACACTGTACGCGCTGATCGGAGCGGTGATTTCAGATAGGCAGCCACAAATATTTCATTTTCACACAAACAGTTCAAAAACATCTGAATTTAGCTCTTGGTGTGTTCTAATTGGTTGATTGTGTGATATCGCTGTAATAATTTATTTTTAAAAGCTTTAAAACAGGAATAAATTCGTTTTCTCTGAGCTCTTTACTCCAGACGCTCGTGATCACAGCGGTGATTAATCTCTCCTATTTCTCACATATCTCTGGCCAGAAATAATTTATCCATGAGCCCTGAACCGGTAATAATCAGATATGTTGGTTTAGCTTGTCAGTGTGAATTAAATCTAAGTATTTGTTTGTATTTTTAACCGATTTAAAAGTGAAAGTAAAAGTTCGGGAATTGAACCTGTAGGGGCGCTATTTCTCTCAGACAATGGAAGTCTGAAGCACATATACTCAAACAGAGGGACAGCGTGAGATGAGATGTCTGACAGTTTTTTAATTTTCTGTTATCCATACAGTGTTGTAAAGTCGTGAAACTATGCATATTTCCTCAGAATGACTTTTTCATCTGTATGAAAAAATTATTTGACGTGTTTGGAAGCTGCAATTTAAAAATACAATAATGATTCCCTTTGTAAGGTCATTTAAAAAATCATCACGGCAAAACCATTCAAGCTATCCAAAATCCATTCACAATTTAAGTTCCTATCAGAAATACTGATGTGTGTTCAGAGTTTTGTGAAATTCTAAGTATGTTATTTGCCTCAAAATCACCTGAGAAGTATTCCAGTTTGACATGTTGCCACGGCAACAATTTTTTAGATATCAATATCCCCCTTGCAGATTTATATCGGCTGTGTTTTAACATTATTCTGATGAAGTTTGAAGCAAATCGAGTAATAATAAGATGCTGAATTCAAATCATTTTGAAAATGACACACTTCCTTCTGCCAGTTGGTGGCGCTATAACTTTGACTCCTAATAGTCACATATATGCGATCGACATTATACAACGAATAATCTGATGAAGTTTGATTAAAATCAGGAAATGTATGTGGATGGTATTAGACACTTCCTGTTTCTAATTTCTTGCCATAATTTCAACGCCTCGCCACGAGCAAACCGTTCGAGATATCAAAAATCCCCTGGCAATTTTTCATCCCCAGTGTCTTGAGATCATGTTGACCGAGTTTGGCGGCAATCGAGAAAAAAACCTATGACAAGTATTTCAAATTCCAGAGCATGCGCTTTCTACATAACTCTAAATAGCTGACTTTCTGTTGGGTGGAGCCTATGACATGCAATTCGAAAGTTGTTCGGCACGATGAGATCTATATGTGTACTGAGTTTCATATGAATATGTGCAAGTATGTGTGAGCTATACATCAACATTTCTGACTGTGTTCCAGGGGGCGCCGTAGAGCCCCTGTGCCACGCCCGGGTCCCAGCCTCTGCAGGCTCCTAAAGGCCACAGATTCCAAAGTGTGCGCGAATCTTCAAGAGTTTTTGAGTATGTTAAGGACCCCAAAAGCCCCCACAACTTTGACGAAAAATTTGAATACTAAACCCTAAATAGCCAACTTCCTGTTGGGCGGAGCCTATGATATGCAATACAAAAGTTGTTTGGATTGATGAGATTTATATGTGTACCGAGTTTCATACGTCTACGAGCAAGAATGTATGATATATGGCCCTCCATATTCCAGGGGGCGCTGTAGAGCCCCTGTGCCACGCCCGTGTATCAGTCTCTGCCCGGCCCTAATGGCCGCAGGTTCCAATCTGTGTGCCAATTTTCAAGACTTTTTAAGCACGTTAAGGGCCCCAAAAGCCCCCGAGATGTTGGAAAAAAATAATAATAATAATAATAAAAAATAATCCTAAGGAAAACAATAGGCCTCTCGCCCTTTGGGCTTGAGCCCTAATAATCCTTAGAAGAACAATAGGGCTCTTCGCCCCTTCGGGCTTGAGCCCTAATAATAATAATAATAATAATAAACGGAGCAATTCCAAGAGGGTCCTCACACCATCGGTGCTCGGGCCCTAATAAACAGAGCAGATACAATAGGGTCCTCACACCATCGGTGCTCGGGCCCTAATAAAAAACAAAGCAGATACAAGAGGGTCCTCGCACCTCGGTGCTCGGGCCCTAATAAAAAACAAAGCAGATACAAGAGGGTCCTCGCACCTCGGTGCTCGGGCCCTAAAAACCTTTGTGCACTTATAAAATAAAGATAACAAACAAGGTGCGCTGTCTACAGTCTTTGTCTCCGCTGATCGTCATGTACAAACATTTCATTAAAATGAACTGTAACTCCGTGAATACTCAACGAAGAGATATGAGAGAGATATCTATAGAAAGCCTGGAATGTCTACTTTTAAACTAAACAAGTGCTGCCGAAAACAAATATTCTGAGATAAAGTAATCCATATGAAAACAACGCGATGTCTATTTTTCATATCTCCGCTCATTATATCTAATGTGACCACGCCCCCGCGCTGAACGCGCTATTCAGATTCAAACTGAAGCGCGCGGCTTGAATACGCCCACACAGAAGAAAAAGCAGCCAGACTATTCTTCAAGTTTTTATTTTATTTTACTGTTTGCTTCGCGATGAGAGGACTAAGACATAATTCACCCCAAAAAGATGTGATGTGGTTGAGGATTTGAGAAATGGATTTCCTCAGAAAAAAGAATGAAGCACTTTATTCAGCAGAGATCATAAACATGAGTAAGTCTCTTTTTATTTATTTGTACTAGTTTTCACATAACGTGTAAACATTTTACTAGTTAGACTTTTTCCAAATACTTTTTCCAAACTATAATTCCTGACTAAATGTATAATCAAGTGAAACATTATGAAGTTTCAATAACAATATACAATACTATACCATTCAAAAGCTTGATGTAAATAATATAAATGTGACAAATAGAGATAACTCTAACAAATGTAAAAACAATGCAGTTCTTTCGATTTTTTCCCCCTAAAAAAAACTGAAAAATATTATCAGCTCTTTTCAACATTAATAATAATAATAATAATAATGATGATGATAATAAATGGGGTTTATTTGGTAGAAAATAAGATTGTTAAAAGGATTTCTGAAGGATTGTGTGACTAGAGAAAGGATGCCAAAAAATTTGAAAGTCAGCTTTGATTGTTCCTAATAAACTGTTTAACTGCTCCCCCAAATGGATATTAAATTATGTTGCGGGATAATTAAATATATTCTTAATAAATTACAAACATAAAATTATATACTTTTATTTTGTTCTCTTTCTTGTAAGTCCTCCCTTCACAGTGGCACAGTTGAATGAGAGGCTCATTATGCAGCTCATTATGCGGGCCTTTGTCTTCTCAGGTGTAAATCACAATGATATTCATGATAGTTGACGCCTACTCGCATATGACTTTTACCAACAAAAAGTGTTTTAGAAAATTTAAATCAATATATTGTTTTCTGTGAATGAGTAAACAAGATGATTTTCACATCATTCAGAAAGAAAAATTCTAGGCTACAAGCTCCAGTTCTCAACTTTTCCGGCAACCAATGTTATGTATGTGTTTTATTGCCTTATTCAAGTGATTTAACATTTTTAGTTTTTCACTAACCATGCATAACATTTTTTTTCTCAAAAATACAATCATGTACATGCATGTGTTTCACATATTATTATAGCCCAGTTTGTGCTGATTACAGTGATATTAGACTTTACCCATTTAGATATTTATAAGAAACTGAAAAAAGCACAAATGTCAGGGCATGACAAAACTTCTCAAGGCCCCAAAAATACCCTTAGACTCCAGAGGGTTAAGTATTTAAATGGGACAGCATAAGAAGAGAGAATCATTCAGTTCACTTGTCACTGCGTTTATGATATTAAATTAGTTCTACCAGAAAGACTCGGAGAAGATATTGTAACAATTCATAAATTTATTTATGACCCAGCAAGCTGTATGTTTGTATTTGGCGTAGGCCCCATCCGTAAATAGCTGTCCGAGGGTACGGATTCAGTATTTCCTGCCTGAAGATGAAGGCAGGGGCGCAGCCAACCCCCGTGACGTTTTAGGAGGGACCATCCTGGTGGTGGTGGGATGGTTGGAGGGGAAGAACATCCTGTGGTGGTAAGGGAGATGGAGAGAAGATGCTTGTTATTGGTGAGGGAGGAGCCGATCTTGGTGGTGGAGGGGTGGGTGGTGGTGAGTGAAGCGTTCAGCATCTGCAAACTCAGACAAGTGTAAGCACAGGTTCTTTTATACTTCTATTATTAGAACGTGATTGGACAATTGAAAAGGTAATAGGTGACGCTAACAATTGAGTCTTCCTGGCAGAACTTATGCTAAAGCTTCCATTTATCTTACCCAGTAAACAACCTGTTGCTCGCCATTCTCTTCTTCTTCTTCTTCTTTAGTTTTTTATGGCGGTTGGCAAACCAACTTAACGGTGCATTACCGCCACCGACTGGGCGGGAGTGTGAGTCAGGAGATATTGGATCTTAAAAAAATAAAAAAAATAAAAAATAAAATAAAATAAATCTGGCTAAGTCGGTGTCTCTAAGAAACTTAAAAACAAATTGATGAATGTTACTGGATGCTTTCCCTAATAAACCTTGCATTGTAAAATTATTCTGATTGACACTTCTGAGAGACTGAAAAAGCTGGTTTCTTTCTTGGCTGTACTCTGTGCACTGAAATAAAATATGTTCTACAGTTTCTAAATGACTACAATATCGGCAGTTCCCTGTTGGATGTTGCCCTATTATCTTCAATTAAGAATTGAGCCCAGTGTGTCCTTTTCTTAACCGTGTAATTATACTTTATTCTCTTCTACTCCTACACTCTGTCCTTCCTATATCCACTTCTGGTTGTATATTATATAAATGCCTCCCTTTATCTTGATCCACCCAATACTCCTGCCATTTTGATCTTGCATATGCTTTAATGAATGTTTTAGCTTCAGATTTACTATATGGCACTTGTAATATTCTATTGTGTTTCAGGGTTTGTTTTGCAAGTTTATCAACCTCCTCATTCCCTTTCACTCCAACATGTGCAGGTACTCAGAGAAACCTGATTTTTAAATCATTTGCATTTAACTTATGCAAAACCATACAAATTTTATGAATTATATCATTTATTATAGATTTCCCATTTTTTATGCTTTCTAAAGCTGAATAACTATCAGATATAATCACTGAGTTATTTAACTCATTTCCCTCTACCCATTCCAAGGCCAACAAAATTGCAACCAGCTCTGTTGTGTATACAGATAAATTATCTGTTATTCTTTCCTGATATATTACCCCATTCTTTGGAATATATACTCCTGATCCAGCGTGTCCTGTCTTTGGATCCTTAGAACCATCTGTAAATATGAATGTATAGTCAGAGAAATGCATATCTAGATAATTTTTAACAATATCCCTCACTGCTACTTCCTTTGACTTACTTTTTATTTCCTTATGAATGCCTAAATCTACATCTGGTATAGGGAAAAACCATGGTGGAATAGGAGGGACTGAAACCGTTGAACAGTACTGTAATTTATGTAACCCAATATTCTCAGCTTTCGCATCGCCAATCCACCCAAAACTTTTGTAATTGGACTTTCCATGTTCCCAGCAATCTTTTAAGATAGCTTTAGCTGGGTGGCTATCAACTTGTCCCTTCACATTAATCCAGTATGCTAGCATCAGTTGTATCCTTCTGATCCTCAAAGGCATCTCACCCATTTCCACTTGCATAGAAGATACCGGGGATGTTTTAAAAGATCCACTACATATCCTTAGAGCCTGAGCTTGCATGACATCCAATGTTTTGATATTAGACTCTGCTGATGACATATATGCTATACAACCATAATCAAAGACAGACCTCATTAGTGCCCAATATATATTTTTTAAGGATGCCCTACTTGCTCCCCATGCTTGTCCTGATAAACAGCGTAGGATATTAACAATCTTTTTACATTTATTAACCATTTTTTCCAAATGAATCTTCCATGTCAGTTTTTCATCAAACCACATCCCAAGAAACCTAATAATCTTCATTTGCTCAAGAGGCTGACTGTACAATTTTAAGGATACTGGTGTGATCTTATGCTTTTTTGAAAAACATATGACTTGTGTTTTTGACACTGATAATCTAAATCACCATTTATTTGTCCATTTTTCCACTTCCTTAATTGCCTCTTGCATTTTTGATTTAACGTAAGATTCATTACGGCCTCTAAACCATAATGCTCCATCATCAGCATACAGGGATTTTCCAATTTTCTGGTCAATATTTGAGAATATATCGTTAATCATAATACTGAATAATAATGAGCTACATACACTACCTTGTGGAGTTCCGTTCTCTACTGTATATATCTCAGAAAATTCTGCACCTACTCTTACCTGAATATTCCTATTAAACAAAAAATCCAAAATCCAATTGTATACTTTACCACCAATTCCTAATCGTTGTAATTTAATTAATAACCATTCTTTCCAAAGCATATCCTTTCTCTACGTCAAAGAAAACTGCTATTACCACCTCCCTATTAGTCTGTGCTTTCCTAATATCAGATTATAAACATAATAATGAATCCATTGTACTTCGCCCCTTACGAAACCCACTCTGATATGGGGAAAAAAGGTCATTGCTTTCTAAATAATGGGTCATTCTATCTGTAATTATTCTTTCCATTATTTTACACAACTGCGATGTTATGGCAATTGGTCTATAACTAGACGGGTCAGACAGGTTTTTCCCTGGCTTTAAAATGGGTACTATAATTGCATGTTTCCACACTGATGGAAGCTGACCAATTTCCCAAATTTTATTAAAACATTTTAGTACTATTTCTAGTGTCCCATCTGTCATATTTGCTACCATTTGTAACATACCATGTCTTTTCCTGGAGTAGTCTGTTTTGCATTAAGGACTGCTTTTTTCAACTCAAACATATTTAAAGGTACATCTAATGGATTTCCCGAATCTCCTTTCTTTTTTAAAACATCTGGGAAACTTTCTAACACTTTCCTTCTGTTCACTTGTGCTTCCTTAGTGAGGTTCTCAGAACTATGCACTTTCCTAAATGTTTGAGCTAAAACTTCAGCTTTTTCTAAATTAGTAACTGCCACTTTATCACCACTATTTAATACAGGTAATTCATAATTCCTTCTAACTCCTCCAATCCTCCTTATCATTCCCCATATATCAGATAACTTCACATCCCTTCCTATATCATTACAGAATTCCCTCCAGAAATCGTTTTTGTGTCTTAACTGTTTTCCTAACTACTGCCTGCTTTCTTTTATACTCTATCAAAGCATCCTGAGAATGATATTTCTTAACATATTTAAAAGCTTTTTTTCTTGCTTTAACTGCTTTACTGCACTCATCATTCCACCATGGTACATTCTTACCTTTCCTATTTCCTTTACTTTTAGGTATTGTTTCCTCAGCTGACAATATTATTTCATTTACTAATACACTATTAAACTCATTTATTCCTATTTCTTTATCCTCATTTTTAAGTTTAAGACATTTTTCTGCACAAATGATCTGAAACTGTTCCCAATTCGCATTCTCTATTTTCCACCTTGGAATATTTTTAGTCCTTTCTTGACACGTCCCTGATCCAACTTTAATTAGAATAGGGAAATGATCACTACCTATTGTAGTTTCCTTATCTACACTCCACGTACTAGTACCTGCTATTGCACTGGATACAAAAGTTAAATCAAGTACTGATTCTGTATTGTTTATGCTGTTAAACCGTGTTCCCTCACCATTGTTAAGACATACCAAGCATTTATCATCAATATATTCTTCTAAAGCTAAACCATTTGTATCTGTACTGTTACTTCCCCATAATGTATCGTGTGCATTAAAATCCCCACACCAATGGTAATTGATTCATTCTTATCATTTACATTTATAATTTCATAGCTTAAACCATTTTGTATAAAAGTTACTAATCCTCCCCCTCTACCATTTTCTCTATCTCTCCTAACTGCTGAATATCCCTTAATAATAAAATCTAACTCTGATTTCAACCATGATTCTTGTAGACATATTATATTTGGTTTCTCTTTTAACTCATCTACATATTTCTTAAATTCTTGGCCGTTAGCTATTAAACTTCTAGCATTCCATTGTAGTATGCCTACATTTACCACCATTTAGTCTATACCAACATTGTGCTGGGTAGACTGAGTGTCTGTACTTAAGTTATCCCTAACTGTTTCCCAAACCATTCCTTTTATCCCCAAATATTTTTCAGCTGCTTTCACAATAATTTTAATCCTTTCGGTACAGAACAGTTGATAACTTCAACCATAAAAATCACAAAATCATGTTTGCTGACAACTACATTGTCTTTCCTTATCTCTTCATCCTCTTCATTTATTATGTCATTTCCAATGCCCTCATTTTGTTTTGGTATTACATTCACTCTGGGGACCAGCTTTACTGCTTCAGAGTAGCTAATGCCTTCAGTTACCTTAATTCTTTGTACCTCTTTGGCTCTTTTACTAAATTCACAACCCTGGTATGCTGCACTGTGCTCCCCTCCACAACTGCAGCATTGATTGCGAGCTTTGTCACATTCATCATACTCATGGTCCCCTCCACACTTACTACACCTCTTTTTTCCTTTACATACAGTCGCGATATGCCCAAACCGTTGACATTTATAACATCGAAGTGGTGGAGGGATGAACAACTTAACCACATAACTCATAAAACCAACAAAAACCTTATCTGGTAAAGTTTCTCCTTCAAACGTAAGCATAACTGATAAGCTGTCGCAAATGTCTCCAAATCTCTTAGTTTTAAGTCTTTTAGCTTTGCATACTTTGGCCTGCTTAATGTTTGCTATTATAGCATCCGTCTCTACATTTACCGGAATGCCTGTAATGACTCCTCTGACTAACTTTTTGTCATTAGCCTTTGAACTTTGCACTAGTTTACCATGAATTTTACTCATCTTAACTGCCTTTTTGAGTTGTTCTTGGTTTTTACAAAACACCAGACGTTGTCCATTTCTTAATATTTTTGCACTCCTTACCTCTCCAATTTCTTTACTTAGACCTTTTGTAGTTGTATCGGATTCCACTCTCTGAACGTGGTACCTTCTTGCCCCAACTTAACAAATACCTTATATTGTTCCCCACCATACTTTAAATACCCAGCTAGAATTTTCTTTGTTCTAAAATGTTCTAAGAACATTCCCATGGAGTGTTCTAACAATGTTTTTAGCGGGTAGTTTTTTTTTTGTTCCCAGAACGTTTTCTGAAAATATAGGATAACGTTCTCTAAAAACATTCTAAAAATGTTTATTAATAACATTATTAGAACATTATCCCCTAACATTCTAATTAAGATTTAAGCATATGTTTAGATGTTGATGTCTGTTTAAAAGTAATAGTTTGGTTTGATGTCACCATAATGGTGGTAAGTGTTGGCTTTAGTTGTGCAATTTGACACTTACTTGTCAGTGATGTTCTTTAGCTGCTGTAATCTTTATTATAGCAAAAACAGCAAGAGAACATGTGGTTAGACGACTCCGGTTGCTCGCTATTGATTAATACAACACATATGCGGTCTGGTTGCCTGTTTTCTCCCAATATAATGTATAGTGCATATTATTTATTAAAACAGCATAATAGCTCAAGCGCCTGAGACCCAGCTGAATTTAAAGCAGATTATTTCAAGCATTTAAAAAAAAAAAATTGTCACACAAAGATCAAGATTTAGTGTATGAATCTCAACAATGGTGACATGCTTCATGCTGCAATGTATTCTGGGTACATGCAAAACTCATCCGTGGCACCCAGAATGCATTGAGGCATTAAGCTTGTCACCATTGTTGAGATTCATACACTAATTATTGAGGTCTCTGTGTGTCTAAGCAGTCTCTAGTTCATTAACAATGTAATTTAAAAAGAACAGACAAAATCTGATATGAATTTGTAGAATCTTATGCACTGCCTTTGCTATAGTCTCTAATATTAAATTAATAGCATAGATTCAACGCCACATAAAACCAGTTGATCAGATCACTACGTGAAAAAAGTTTTAATATCAGCAAGTAACCAACATCACCTGACAACGGTTTTCTCACACTGCTTTTGCTATAACAAATATAGTTATAGCGGTTAAATGAACAGATACACTGAAAAAGACTCATACTGCCTAAGTACTGATCACCATAATGGTGACGTCAAACTAAACTATTATTTTCAATAAACCATCAACAACTCTGTTAATCTCAATAAGAACTTTTTTACACATATGACAGAAATAAATCTTGTTTATAATAAGTGCAGTTGGTAATACTGTTTCTGGAGTTATTTACGCTAGAGTTTGACACCAAACAGAGGTTGGGTTTTCCCTTTCAACCAACATTTTGACTTCTGAGCAATGTAAGTTCACATCTAGTGTGATGTGAAGCTTTATTAGAATGTTAGAGAATAATGTTGTAACAATGCTATCAATAGACATCTTTAGAATGTTTTTCGAGAATGTTATCCTAACTTTTAGCAGAACATTCTGGGAAGTAAAATAAAACTAGCCGCTGAAAACGTTCCTAGAACATTAAAAATTTCTAGGTGGGTATGCACTTTCACCACAATCAGTTGTATTATTCTTTTTATTTTTATTTTGATTAATATTCCACTCTTCTTTACCCTCGCTGTCTTCCACCTCTCCAATGCTCCCCACCTCTCCTGTCTCACTTACTACTCCGTCACTTCCTTCCTCCATCTCCTGGCCGTGCGACCATT
Source organism: Carassius gibelio (assembly GCF_023724105.1). Lineage (NCBI taxonomy): Eukaryota > Metazoa > Chordata > Actinopteri > Cypriniformes > Cyprinidae > Carassius > Carassius gibelio. The sequence goes on along the minus strand of NC_068417.1, from coordinate 12,964,596 downwards.
CCCAGCCCAGCTGTTGCCTATGGCAAGCCAAAAGGGTCAGAATTACGCCTAGATTAAACGCGTTTGCATACAAAAACGGTATTAGCGCCGTCAAATACGCCGTCCTGATAGCAGACGCCGTAAAAAAACGTGCGTAAACCGTAAAAAACGGCGTAAAAAAACGCGCGTAAACCGTAAAAAACGCCGTAAAAAACGGCGTTTTAGTGTTTGTAAAAGGCGCCGCTTTTAACGCCGTCGGCTTGCCACAGGACGCCGTAAAAAACGCCGTTCTGAATGCACAAAAGCGCACGTTATTTACGGCGTTTCCCTTGTAGTATAATGAGCCACGCCTGCTGATTTCAGTAACCAATAAGTTTGAACTGTTCTCATCCAATCAATGATGACCTGACTCAGACCAGACTAGTTTACATCCGAGTTCGATTGTTATTTTAATCATTCCGTTGGTTGGTTGGTTGACATCAAGATGGCCAGGAGAATCTTTATTTTGCGTTGTCAGCAGACGCTGAACAATTGTACTCGACAGCTGACAGAAGATTCTGGTGTACTACAATCAACTTTAGTGAGGTAAGGATTGCTTTTTTTCAGATTATATAAAACACGGGCGCTGTCCCGCAACCATTTTTCTCCAACCACAATTAAACTAGTGGTGGGCAGAGCGAGGCTTCATGAAACACTGAAACAGTTGAAGCAAAGTGCCGTATTTGTTTCGAGGCTTCGAAACTTTACCGACACCCGTCTCCACGGTGACACCTAGTGGCCAATTGCCCATGTTATCTGAAACAACTTTGACAACAAGCCATTTAAAAATAAATAAAAATATTTTGTTTTCGTTAATGTGGTGATATTTTAAAATCCTATAATAATATCCTATATAATCCTATATCATAATAATAACTAGGTTATTTTGGTCATGAAAAATGAATAAAACAAATAAATCCACAATGGTCTAATTTTTTTTTTTTTTTTTTTTAAGATTTTTATTCAAAAATATTAATTGCTCTGCTGTGGAAGGGCTTAGCCTACTTCTTTTTTTACTGATAATTTCTCCAGCCTTAGAAAAAAATCCTCTCACAAGGGACACTTGTTGCTGGCATGCATAGATATTTTTTAGCAAGGACATACAAATGAGGAAAAATCACAGCTCTCTCTTTCCAGTAACTTAGTGGATCATGGGTTCTTGGCAAAAATGCATCTTTTAGGTACTTTTTAACTTCTACTGTGGCATCTGCTGTGGCACTGTGTATCGCCTGGGTTTCATGGATACGACTATCAAAAAGTTCCCATAAACTGTCCTGGGTTTCTGTTGTTGATGTTGTTGTTGTTGTTGATGATGATGATGATGGGCCTGATGTTGACTGTGGCTCTGAGTGAAAGTAAAAACAACAATTAGTTACTAAGTCTAAACTGACAGCATATATGAAGTATATACAACATATATGAAGTTGTGCCTTTCGGTTACCATCGTTTTAAGTGCCTTCCGGGATGGGAGGACATAGCTTGGATCAAGTTTGTTCAAAAAAGCCATGAAACCCTCATCCTCCACGATAGTGAAGGGCTGCAAATCCTTTACCACCATGTCTACAAGAGCCTCATCCAATTCCCTCTGTCTGCCTTTTAAAAGAAAATAAAGATAAAAGATAGGGCTGGGCGATATATCGAACGATATGATCATGCGCATCTAATCAGTAAAGCTGCTTCCGTGATCACCGCTAAAATCTCCATCACCTGCTTATAATTGGAGTGGCATTTAATAGACAGAGCCGTAGATCGCTGACAAGCCACGCCATATCGCGTTCATTATCACAGATGAATCGCCTTCGATAATGAACGCGATATGGCGTGGCTTGTCAGCGATCTACGGCTCTGTCTATCAGAGGTGGGACTTTCAAGTCACAAGCAAGTCTTCAAGTCATATTCAAGTCCTCAAAGGGTTAAAGCTAAAGAGATAATTAAGTGACTAATTAAATGATGATTGTGCATTAGTGATGAACATCTGCTGTTAACAATCAACATCACTGAAGTAAAGAGAAACACAAGAACTACAACTGAATTTAGCCACAGCCTTCAACTGCAAAAAAAGTAAACGAAAAAAAACAAACACTATGCCACCATAATTGTGGTCAAGGTTTGCTTTAAGTAGTCTTGACCCTTTTACTAATTCAAACCAATTTGATTCAAAACAATTGCAATATTGCTTTCGCAACAAACATGTATGCATTGCTGAGTCGAACCTTGCAGTAACAGATGATCTTATGTGTTTTCTGATTATAGCTCATGATGACTGAACATCATGAAATTGTGTTTATCTTTGGATAGTAGACTAGAGTTGTGACGTTTGCGAACGAACCGATTCTTTTGAACGGCTCATAAACATGAACGATGGGAGCCGAGTCGCGACTGGAGAGGAGCCGTTCTTTCTATCGTTCTTTTTTCCTATGCGTGTTCATACAAATGAGCTCCGCCAGGAGACAGAACAGTTATAGGGGGAGGGGCGCACCCAGCGCAGGCCAACCCTTTATAGCGTGATGATATTAGTTATTAGTTGTGCATGCATTTACATTGCATTTTGTGTTCATTTAAAACTTATTTTAAAATCATTAAAAATGTTCTTTTGTGATACTGTACTTGTATAGAAATGTTTCACTAAAAGCTGTTTTCCACAGACATTCATTGCAGCCCACTTTGTTATTGTTCATTGACTTGAAGGGGCTGATGTCCTATTTGCAAAGTTTACAGTAGTAATAGTATGTAGTATGTAGACATTTCCATTTTATTTATTCTAATTTTATCTACTTAAAAAAAAAAATTAGTTTTCTATCAAAATGGTCTTGTGTGATAACAATGTTCTTGTGTGGAAGTGTTTGTAGTAAAAGCTGTTTTGCACAGAAATTCATTGCAGCCGGCTTTGTTTTTTATGTTTATTTGTGAGTAGGTATTGTATGAATAACATAAGTCAACGTAGTTTTACACACACACACACACTTTGTACTAAAGGTAAATCAAAATAATGATGTCACTGTCTAAGCAGAGGGATTTGTGCAACCCTATGGAATATAGTCGACACATGAGAAATGAGGTAATAATCAATATTTCAGAATAATTCAAACTCAGATATTGGTGTGTGATATCTGAGCTTTAATTATTTGACTACAAATCTCACCTCATAATACCTCCCAGTGATTATTTCCAGGATAAACTGAGATGCTCCCAAGCTGGCTTCTTAAAACTGACTAAATATTTAAAAAGAGCCAAAAGAGCCATTCTTTTGAACGGCTCTTTGAAAGGAACGGATCGCGAAGATCCGGATCCCCTCAAAGAGCCATAAATCCCATCACTATAGTAGACTGACACTCAGCTATTACTGAACTGAAGTAAAAAAAAAAAAAAAAAAAAAATCTAAAATGTTGAAAGACACAAAAGGAGACAATCAGTTCAGGTTTTTAGACAAACACACTTATCACACGATCCTCAACAGGGGTGACAATTTTTCATACTGCAGTGCATGATGGGAGTTTTTACTAAGGTTTTACCCAGCATGCAACATTTTGTTGATTGTCACCACTGTTGAGAGTCATATGCTGGTTCTTGATGTTTGTGTGTGTCTACAGAGTATAGCATTTCAAATTTTGTATGCACTTAGAAGAGTGTAATTTTACTGGTTTGATTATGCTAAACTTAAATAGAGCTAATGTTAACTTGATTGTAATCTGACCACCTATCACATACAGATTAATTTCTTCTCGCTGCTTTACAGCACCACATGCAATGCTACATAAAGAGATCTAACGTGACAGTCAAGGGTCAAGAGCCCCACTAAAGCACACACTGATCTCCATTATGGTTGCATCACTTTAACCAATAAAACATCAACATATGATCCTCTGTAATTCTCAAGAACAGCAGGTGTTCATCATTAATGCACAATCATCATTTAATTAGTCACTTAATTATCTCATTAACTTTAACCCTTTGAGGACTTGGGATATGACTTGAAGACTTGCTTGTGACTTGAAAGTCCCAACTCTGGTAAAAGCTGAATGTCAGTCAACAATCCAAAGAAGACTATCTCATGATATCCAAGTCAACATGAGTTATAAGCAGAAAGAGCATAAGATCATCTGTCACTACAAGGTTTGATTCAACAATGCACACATGTTTGTTGCAAAAACAATGTTGAAGTTGTTTTGAATCAAATTGCTTTGAATTAGTAAAAGGGTCAAGAGACTACCTAAAGCAAACCCTGACCACAATTATGGTGGCATAGTGTTTTTTTTTTTTTTTTTTTTTCAGTTGAAGGCTGTGGCTAAATTCAGTTGTAGTTCTTGTGTTTCTCTTTACTTCAGTGATGTTGATTGTTAACAGCAGATGTTCATCACTAATGTACAATCATCATTTAATTAGTCACTTAATTATCTCATTAACTTTAACTAGGGCTGGGCGATATATCTAACGATATGATCTTGCGCATCTAATCAGTAAAGCTTCTTCTGTGATCACCGCTAAAATCGCCATCACATAATTCGAGTGGCATTTAATAGACAGCAGAGGTGGGACTTTCAAGTCACAAGCAAGTCTTCAAGTCATATCCAAGTCCTCAAAGGGTTAAAGTTAATGAGATAATTAAGTGACTAATTAAATGATGATTGTGCATTAATGATGAACACCTGCTGTTCTTGAGAATTACAGAGGATCAGATGTTGATGTTTTATTGGTTAAAGTGATGCAACCATAATGGAGATCAGTGTTTGGTTTAGTTGGGCTCTTGACCCTTGACCTTCATGTTAGATCTCTTTATGTAGCATTGCATGAGGTGCTGTAAAGCAGAGAGAAGGTGGTCAGATTACAATCAAATTAACATTAGCTCTATTTAAGTTTAGCATAATCAACCCAGTAAAACTACACTATGGAAAAATATTAAAGTGAATTTTAAATCTACTAAGTGCATATCAAATTTGAAAAACTATACTCTGTAGACACACACAGACATCAAGAACCAGCATATGACTCTCAGCAGTGGTGACAATCAACAAAATGTTGCATGCTGGGTAAAACCTTAGTAAAAACTCCCATCATGCACTGCAGTATGAAAAATTGTCACCACTGTTGAGGATCGTGTGATAAGTGTGTTTGTCTAAAAACCTGAACTCATTGTCTCCTTTTGTGTCTTTCAACATTGAAGCATTGTGATTTTTTTTTTTTTTACTTCAGTTCGGTAATAGCTGAGTGTCAGTCTACTATCCAAAGATAAACACAATTTCATGATGTTCAGTCATCATGAGTTATAAGCAGAAAAAGCATAAGATCATCTGTTACTGCAAGGTTCAACTCCGCAATGCATACATGTTTGTTGCGAAAACAATATTGCAATTGTTTTGAATCAAATTGGTTTGAATTAGTAAAAGGGTCAAGACACTACTTAAAGCAAACCTTGACCACAATTATGGTGGCATAGTGTTTGTTTTTTTCTTTTACTTTTTTTTCAGTTGAAGGCTGAGGCTAAATTCAGTTGTAGTTCTTGTGTTTCTCTTTACTTCAGTGATGTTGATTGTTAACAGCAGATGTTCATCACTAATGCACAATCATCATTTAATTAGTCACTTAATTATCTCTTTAGTTTTAACCCTTTGAGGGCGGTGGAAGGGTCATAGAACGCCAGACTGCCTCTGTTGACTGACACAGGAACATGGCGGAAACCTCAGCAGGTGGACGGAAAGGATCGGCGGCGAGGCACAACTACTCCGCGAATGGAACAGAGAGGTTTGAGTGGGGGGATAGTGAAGGAAGTATGGATGTAGGAAGCGAAGAGGAAAATGGTGGATATTTAGGGAACCGGTGGAGTGAAGTTAGAAATAGTAGAGGAGAAAAACGGAAGAAAAGGAGTGATGTTGAAGAATCTGACGAAAGGAGTAGGGATAGCATTAAGTGCATTGTGAGATTTGGGGAACAGTTAGGGGTAAGCAAAATTAATCCGCTAAAACTGACAAAGATCATAAATAGGGACATCGGAAATGTTGAGTTTGCTAAAGTACTTTCTGATGGAAATTTGCTAGTTGGATGTAATAATGAAGAACAGGCAAACAAAGCTCTCAAAGTAAAAGAAGTAGGAGGGATTAAAGTTGTCAGCACAAACAGAGTTGGAACTATAAGTAAAACTAGTGGTCAAAAAGGGATTATTTTTGGTGTTCCTCTTAACACAAGTATGTAAGAATTTAAAGGTAATGTAAAGGGAGGAAAAGTAGTGAATGCGCATAGGCTAAAGTCAGTTGTTGAAGGGGTTTGGAAAGACACTGAAACAGTAGTGATAGAATTCCAAGGGGAGGGAATTCCAAAAAGAGTTATGTTGGGGGTAATGAGTTATATAGTAAGAGAGTTTATACCGGGGCCAGTGAGATGTTTTAATTGCCAAAGATTTGGACATGTTGCTACAAGATGTAGAGAAAAGTGTAGATGTGCACGATGTGGAGGAAATCATGAATATGGCAAGTGTGAGGAGGGAGTAAAACCAAAGTGTTGTAATTGTGGTGAGGGTCACAGTGCTGCCTTTAGAGGATGTGAAGTGTTAAAGAGGGAGATGGTGATTCAGAAAAGGAGAGTGGAGGAGAAGATAACTTATGCTGAGGCAGCAAAACTGGTTAGAGACCAAAATACAAAGCAAAGTGATCAGCCAGGGGATGCAGTTAGAAGAAATAAAGATGTTTCAGAAGATTATATGATTATTGAAAAGAAAAAATTGGTGACATTTATTGCTGGAGTTATTAATGGTACAGCAGGGATTGAATCAAAAACTCAAAAAATACAGGTAGTTGTAATAGCTGCAATACGTCATCTTGGATTGGTGGGCTTGACCTGGGAAGAAGTTAGGGATGAACTTCAGATAAGGTCAAGTCAGGATACAAATGGGTAATACATATCTATGAGGGTTTGTCAGTGGAATGCTAGATCCTTGATAGCAAATGGTCAGGAGTTCAAGCAGTTTATTGAGGAATTGTATATAAAACCGGATGTAATTTGTGTTCAGGAAACTTGGTTGAAATGCCGTTTGGAATATGTTTTACAGGGATATAATGTAGTACGTCAAGATAGGGAAGAAGGGAATGGTGGAGGGTGTGCAACATTTATTAAACAAGGAATACAACATAGGGTGCTGGGAAAAGGGAGAGACCAAGAATATATTTCTGTGGGGGTATGGGGAGAGGACAGGAAATAGTTATTATAAACTATTATAATCCATGTAAAAATCTGGTTTTAGATAAATTGAAGGAAGTGCATGGACAAGATAGTGGTAGAGTAATATGGTGTGGGGATTTAAATGCACACAATACATTATGGGGAGGGAAAATTATAAACGCTAATGGACAAGTGGTGGAGGAATTAATAGAGGAAAGAGAGCTGGTTTGTTTAAATGATGGCAGGGGTACAAGGATAGATCCTCGTACGGGGATGGAGGCTGTGTTGGATTTGACATTGGTTTCTAATAATTTAGCTAGTAAGTGTAATTGGGAGGTTTGGGAGGAATCTAGCATTGGGAGTGACCATTATCCAATATTTACAACTTTGGATATAGAGATGGAGAGAACATCAGCGCAAGGAAGAGGAAGATGGGTATTTGAAAAAGCAAACTGGGCTAAATTTGAAGAAATTTGTGAGGAAAGATTAGAAGTAATTGAATCAAAGCAAGAAATTAACAACTTAAATAAAAACATTTGTACCATACTGCTTGAAGCAGCGTCGGAAACAATCCCAAAAAGTAAAGGAAAAATGACAAGGAAAGCGGTTCCATGGTGGACAGATGAGTGTGGTAAAGCCGTTAGAGCTAGAAATAAGGCTTTTAAACTTCTTAAGAGAATGCATAATTATAATCATTTAATATTATACAAGAAAGCTCAAGCAGTGGTAAGAAGAACTATAAGGCAAGCTAAAAGAAATAGCTGGCAAAGCTTTTGTAGTGAGATTGGGAGAACTACGCCAGTGGGTGACGTGTGGAGTATGATAAAAAGAATGGGAGGCAATAAAAGAGAGTGTGGATATCCAGTATTAGAAGCAGAAAGGGAAATTGCAGTAACAGACAAAGACAAAGCAGAAATGTTGGTAAAAACATTTGTACAGATCCATGGGTCAGGGAATCTGAGTGAGGAAGGAAGGAGGAGGAGGGAAATAAAAAAGAGACAACATCTAGAAGAACTAGAAAGAAATGGGGCAACAGAAGTTCAGTCAGTTAACCTCCTGTTTACCCTAGATGAACTGAAAAGAGCCATTAGTAATTTAAATAATACACGGTCGTCTCCAGGAAAAGACCAGATCACAAATATAATGTTGAAACATCTTAAAGATGGAGCAATGAAAAAATTTTTAGACTTGTATAATAGAGTATGGGAGGAAGGAAGGTTACCAAATGCTTGGAAAGAAGCTATAATAATTCCAATAAGAAAGCATGGCAAAGATCCTTCTAAACCAGCTAATTATAGGCCAATAGCTCTTACTTCGAATATATGTAAATTAATGGAAAGGATGGTTACAGACCGTTTGACATATTTATTGGAAAAGAGAGGAATATTAACTAAGTATCAAAGTGGTTTTAGAAAAGGAAGAGGAACAATGGACCCTGTTGTATGTTTGGAAAATGAAATTAGAAAAGCTCAGGTAAATAAGGAATCAATAATTGCAGTATTTTTCGATGTTGAGAAAGCATATGATATGATGTGGAGGGAGGGACTTTTGATAAAATTGAAAATGATGAATATAGGTGGAAGAATTTACAGTTGGATTAAAGATTTTATGGCGCACAGAAGTATACAGGTAAGAATTGGCAATGAATTTTCAAACAGATGTGAGATAGAAAATGGAACTCCACAAGGGAGTGTTATAAGTCCATTAATTTTTTCCATAATGATTAATGATGTTTTTAATCAAGTACAGCTAGATGTAGGTCGATCTCTTTTTGCTGATGATGGAGCTCTATGGAAAAGGGGAAGAAATATTTTGTATATTAATGGAAGGATGCAAGAAGTAATTAGAAAGGTAGAAGAATGGGCATATGATTGGGGATTTAAATTTTCAGTAGAAAAGACTAAGACTATAATTTTCTCTAGGAAAAGAATTATACCAGAGATAAATTTGAAGATGTACGGGAGGTCCTTAGAGAGAGTTAATGTTTTTAAATTTTTAGGTATTTATTTTGATACAAAACTTACATGGGTGGAGCATATAAACAAAGTTATTGAAAAATGTCAGAAGGTATTAAACATCATGAGATGTGTAAGTGGAGTGGCATGGGGGGCAAGTTTTTCATCAATAAAAACTATTTATGTGGCAATGATCAGATCTGTGTTTGATTATGGCAGTGTGGTATATTGTTCAGCTTCAAAAACCCTGTTGGAAAAATTGGATAAAATACAAGCACAAGCTATGAGACAGTGTTGTGGAGCGGTAAAAACAACACCCATTCCTTCTTTACAAGTCCTGGTAGGAGAGATTCCTCTGGAAATGAGAAGGAAACAATTAATGATCAATTACTGGGCTAACCTCAAAGGTCATAAAGAAGATCATCCTACAAAAATGGTTTTAATGAATTGTTGGGAACAAAATAAATTGTGTAGAAAAAGTTTTGGATGGAGTAGTAAAGCGTATGTAGAAGAAATGGAGGTAAATCGGTTTAAGATGAGCCCAACAGTGGTGATTCCTGAAAATGAACCATGGAGTTATACATCTCCCCATATAGATTTACATCTGTTGGAAATTAAAAAAGCAGAAAGAGAAGTAGACATGTCTTCAGCATTCTCTGTACACTTTAGAACACAATATCCTCAATACCTGCAAATATTTACAGATGGCTCAAAAGATCCAGAGCGTGAGACAACTGGGCTGCCTTTTTAGTTCCAGAATGGGCAATGAGTTGTACAAAGCGAACATCCAATCATTTGGCAGTATATACTGTTGAAATGATAGCAATACTTTTGTCCTTGCAGTGGGTAGAAGATTATAAACCTGAAAAGGTTTTAATTTGTTCTGATTCACTCTCAGTTTTAAAGAGTCTAAGGTCTTTTAAATCCAGTCATCAAGATATTAGAGAGAGGATAAAGTATACCATGTGTCAAAAATTTGATTGATGAGGGTCATAAAAGCCATCTGTTCTGGACACCTGTTTGTACACCCCCACCCCTCCCCTCCGTGTACACCCCGGTGACCTAGATATGAACTTACGACCCTAAGAAGGAATTTCGGTGAGGGAGGGTGAAAATGTGTTGGAATCTATGTGCTTTTTTTTTTTTAAAAACAGTGGAAAGGGATGAAATCATGAAAATGGTATAAGGGAAGTTTTTATTAAGGTTTTAAGTACACAGTGCATTTCAAGAAAAAAGGTTATAACACAAACAAAATGGGAACGATGTAATGATTGTTTTCGTAGTTGGAAAAGTGTAAAACGTTGTTAAAGTTGTAACAAATAAAAAAGAAAAAAAAAATAGGTTACTGGTTATTTATCTAAAACAACTAAACAAGTCAAAACTATCAGATGTGTTTTCGTTAAGCAACACGTGAAAAAGATGTGAGAGCTTGTAAAAATTTAAAAAGGTGTTTTGTTACCAGTTAGAAAAGAAAGCATTTAGCATTTGTACCTTACCTCAAACTAAAAAAGAAATGAATGTAAAGCGGCGATACAAACCAGAAAACTTGGTGTTTGTCACGATGTTATAAAAAGTTAAAAACAAAAGAAAAAATATGGTAGGCATTACGCGGATCAAAAATAAAATCCATCAGACAAGATACTTCAAATCAAATCTATGTTGTACTTTACCACTAACTACAACTTTAAAAATCGAGAGTGTTACTGACAGAGAGTTAGACGAAAGAAAAAAAGATCTCACAGCAAAGTGTCAAGGCATCTCCGTTGAGCGATACTGACATCATCGCTGACACACTTAGAATGAGGCTCTGGGAATGCTCCGGAAAAAAAAACACGCCTCCGGCGCTAGAGACTGCCCCGCTGTAGGCGTGATAGCAGCGTCAAATAGATTTAAATGTTAAAATAATTAAACTAAGTATTTCTTAATAAATAGACATCAGTCCTTAATTAGTGAAAACTTTAAATCCGTTTAAACATAAGATCAATTTGTACTTTTTAAATGATGTAGCTTTATGCGATTTTTATTTACTTTTAGTCTTAAAAAAATAAAAAATAAAAATAATAATAAAAAACAGCACTGAAAAAAAGCATTATTTGTTTTTAATGTGTTAAGTTAATTACTCTTATCTACGACTAGTCTAAATTTAGACTATTGCCGTCGATATATCTTTTATTTTTGTCAAGCTTAATTTCTCAAGCTATGACAATTAACACACACACACACACACCCAGCCACACTTTCCTTCTGTCCAATTTGTAAGTTTTTGTCGCGTTATCTAGTAAATAAAACAGACATATGTAGTTAAAAGCATCCCCATTTAACAATATGACAGGGAAGAAATGTCTCGTCTCAGGTCGTGCAGCGAAACGTGACCGTGCCGTGCATCTGGTGTCTGTGTGATGTCGCCTGCATATCAGTTAGACATCAGCGGGTGTAAAAACATCTAAAGGTTTTTGGGGGTTTGCAACTCGACTGTAATCTAATTAGTTTTCCGGGGGGTTCTGGTGTTGTAGCTAAATGGTGCACTGCAGGACGGCTAAAGTAAAAAAAAAAAATTGTGTGTAATCAAGGATCAAAGGCAATTTCAAATTTATGGCTTAGGCCTGTGATCGTGAGGTTATCTGACAGTTCATTTAGTGGGTCGAATGGGTGTGAAATCTTTTAACAAGTCAGACCATATAGGAATATGTAGTTTAATTCGAGTTAATTTAGTTTATTTTAGTTACATTTATAATTTTTATTAACCCTAGATCTTTCAACCTCAACATAAATGTACCGAGAATGCAAACAAGTACACAAACACTCACACACACACACACACACACAAACACACACACACACACACACACATTTTCCTTCTGCCGAGTTTGTGTCGTGTTATCTAGTAATTAAACCATACATATGTAGTTAAAAGTATCACCCATTTAACAATATGACAGGTAAGAAATATCTCGTCTCAGATTGAAACGTGACAAACTTAGTAGTGATTCTTTAAATCCTGTTTATCAACTCATTGAGATACTTAATCATTGAAACATTTCTATGGTCACATCTTTATTTAACATTTTCTAAAATGAGATCTGGTTTATTTCTATATTAAGTGTAAGTAAGTTGTATTCTTTCGTTGTCATATCTTTTACATTTTATTAAAATAGGTTCAACTGATTCAGGAAGATCACATTTAACACAAAGTCCAGACACATGTTTTTCCTCTTATAAATAATGACTGATTAAGTGCAATGTGTCCAATTCTATGGCGAGAGCTTCCTTTCTACCCCCAAAATTCTCCTTTCATTAAATTTGATGTCTGACATTTTAATGTTTTTATCTGATCCACTACCTTCTATTCCTATATGTGCAGGTATCTATACAAAATAAATATTTGTTTTTGGTTGTATTCTGAACAAACTCTGTAAAATGAATGACAAATTGTCTTGTTGAAAATTCGCCACACTTTAAACTTGGTAGTACTGCAAATTAATCTGAACATATGACTACTTTAGGTATATTAATGTGTTCAACCCACTGAAGAGCCAAAAATATGACAATCATTTCTGTAGTATAAACAGACGGATGATTAGATGTTCTTTCAGGTATTCTATATCTACCCACTTGGAACATACGTGTCCTGTTTCAGGATCTTTAGATACATCTATGTATATGAGTTACTTTAAAACTATATGCTCTTTATTTTTCATCTAAACAAAAGTCCTTGATGTTTTATTTTATTTTAATAAGCCACTCACACTTACTTTAGTAGCCTAAATCATTGAATATGTCTTTTATTTTGTCAATATTAACTTCTGGCACGAAATTCTACATTCATAAATGTATGTTTTTCAAAATCCTTACGTTTAGTGGCATTTAAAGAGGAATTTGTGATGTATTTGGAGACGTTAAAAGAAATGAAAAGTCTCAAAGCAAGATTTTTGTATTCTTCATTGGGGGATTTGGTTTTTCTTAATGTGAAAATCTGTTACTCCCCTACTTTTTCATTCTTTATCTTTTTCTTCAGTGTTGTTTTATTTATTTTACATTTATTTTGTTTTATGATGTACAGAGTGTGAACGAAAATTGAGTGTAATCTCAGACCATATTTGTAAATCTACCAGTAATGTACGCCTTTATATTTTTAATGTTTAAAGCATCGAATAAAAAAGAAAAAAACACCCACTAACACATCCCCCTAAAACCTCCCTAATAACGTTGGTCACAAAGGTTTAAATGTATGTTAAAAGAGTTAAACAAAGTAACGTTTTTAATAAAAACACATCAGTTCTTATTTGATGAAAACATTCTACCTGGTTTTAATATTAGACCGATGTTTTTACTTTAAAATTAGGTTAACCTATACCATTTTATTTTCATCTCAACAAAAATTCCTTGTTGGAAAAAAATGTTGTTTTATTTCATTTTAATAAGTCACTCACACATACTTTAGTAGGCTAAATCCTTGAATACGTCTTTTATTTTGTCAGTATTAACTTCTATCATTGCTATATCGTTGCTATATCAATTAAAACATGCGTTTAGGCATAAACAAATCTAACTGGAATGAAATGTTTTGGAATGTCTTTGATTTTCTTGCCAAAGAAACTTTAACAACGTTACAGGAGAGGCTAAATATTTCATCTCAAGTAGTGCGTAGAAACGCGTCTGGAATCTGATGTCTTTGTGTTTACTGTTACTACCATGTCAGCGAAGATTGTAAAACATCTAAAGGTTTTTGGGGTTTGCAACTCAACTGTTATCTAATTAGTTTTCCGGGGGTTCTGGTGTTGTAAATGGTGTGCTGCAGGTAACCATAAAATGTTTATGGTTTAGGCCTGTGATCGTGAGGTTAGCTAAAAGTTCATTTACTGGTCAAATGGACGTGAAAACTTTTAACAAGTCAGACCATATAGGAATATGTAGTTTAATTCCAGTAAATTTAGTTTATTTTAGTTACATTTATAATTTTTATTAACCCCTAGATCTTTCAAACTCAACATAAATGTACCGAGAATGCAAACAAGTACACAAACACAACCATACAATCATAAACACACACACACACACACACAAATGTAAACATTACAGAAAACATGAACATGCAAACTAAATAAATACTAATATACACTCAAACAAGTAAAAAAATACACAAACAAACAAAATGGGTCACAAACACGAACATATCTATATAAGATTGAAAATGAGTTGTCCTAAGTTTTCTTTGAAACCAAAAGTGTTTGTTGGTACAAATGTCTGACAGAAATGTGTACAATAGATTAGACGTCCTTTCTCACTTTCCAAATGGTGTTGTTAACCATGATGTTTAAAATAGTTTTAAAAAAGTATAATTTTTTAGCTTTCATGCAGGATTCATGTCAGCACTCAAGTGTTTTAACAAGAGTCCAGAGACAGATGAAAATAGATGTGTGAAGAAAAAAAAAATGTAAGAGGTTTTTAAGGATAGACTAAATGGTTTAGATTGTTTAAAACAATTGAGTTGACGCATTTCTCTTGAATGTGTGTATGGTAACCGCTGCATACATGAAGCAGAACAAATACATAACTCATAAACGCATTGTGGTTAATAAAAAAAGACTTATTTATCTAGCATAACTTACCTTCTTTTCATAACAATAAACATTCTTACGACTTTAACAACTGCAAACAAACGGTTTGGTTGGAAAAAAATAAAAACATATTGTGTTTTCTTAGTTAGAATGCTTATAGTTTGTAGTAAAATCACATATATAAGCTAAAAAAAATTTCTTCCAAACCATGCTGCTTTCACACACACACACACACACACCTCACAAAACTGTCAACAAGGACCTTAAGTTTTTGTTATAACGTTTAGCTGTAGCTGAGACCTTGGTGGAATTATTTTACGTACAGTTAGTGGAAGTTTGGGGAAGTTACTATGAACGTTGTAATAGGTTATAGATCACAAATTAACCCATTTAAAATCTAAAAGTTTAAAAAGTAATGTAACTGATAACATTTGATTACATGTTTTAAGACTTGTAATGTTTTCAACCGTTAATCTTTTGAAATGTGTAAACAGGACAGGGGTTAACATTAGAGTACTCAACAACTAATGACCGTCAGACTTTTCAAATCCTTCATCACTTAAATTAGGATTGTGATCATTTCATTTTAAAGCACAACCACCACGAAATCAGATTTGCTTGGAGATTAAATACATATTTAAAAACACAACAAGAAAGTTTAACAGCTATGATACTGTTTTTAAATCAGGTTTTTGCACACCTATGAAGGGGAATGCCATGGCATCTAACAACGGTTGGTAAATCGGTTCAATTTAACAAATAAATATACATTGGCCAAATAGGAAATAAGCATACGTCTTTAACTCATGAAACATCTGACTCATATTTTAGAGTATTTAAGGTGGTTTATGAAATATATCAATGAAATCTGTAATCTGTAAAAATATTCAGATGTAACATTTTCATAATTAACCGCAATTTAATTATTTTTCTCACTGACTGTAACTGATTACATTTATTTTTAATCAAATGATATAATTTAGCTATATGTAAATAAGTTGACCCCCTAACACTGATTATGCGTTCTAACAAGAATAGTTGGCGAAAGAGTTCATTACCCTCTTTAACTTTAAAAATGCGTACAATGTCCACAAACAAGGGTTTGCTCTTAAAACAAGCCCCAGACACCGACTTGGAAGCATCGTAACAAGTATAGCCATTGCAGAAATTTGTTATAGAGATTCAGTAAGTTAAACTCTGGATGCACGATTGACTGACTTACGTTTGCCATATTATTACTTTTTCTAAAGATAAAGACAATTATTTGGTTTCAGGACACACGAATCCTAACGCCCAATGGTTCACAAGATAACATGACAACGGTTGCTCCATTACAGCATAGTCAACCCATTTTAGCCTGTTTTAGCACATGTATATCGTATTATTGTTGAATATAGTCGTTTGGTCTAAATATGTGTTAACAGTTATTTTATTGTTGTTATATGTATTATATGTTTTGTTTTACAAATGTAATATGTTTACCTAATACCTCATTCAAGCTATGTAGATCTTCAGGTCAGGGAACTACAATACCCATCACACACCTCAGGCTTCAAACATGCCTGTCGTGAATACATACTCATATTGTATGTGGCAACGCTCTAAATCATTGGACATCTGATTAAACGCATACGCAGATAACCTAAATAAAAAGACTCGTATTCTTTTCTGTGATCTGTTTTAGTGATGCAAAGTTCGATTCACTTCTGAAAAATTATTTATTTGGACAGTTTGGTTCAATGAACCGATTCATAGGGTCCTTAAGTCATTTTCGCAGTTACGTAGTACACTTTTTTTTTTCTTCTAACAACTGAAGAGTCATTTTTATTTCTGTGAATCATCTAAATAAAGTTAACTGTGTGAACACACATTAGCGGTTATTGTCTTTTGTTCATTTAAGTTAATTCTGAATCATCTAAATAAAGTTAATTGTGTGAACACATATTGGTGGTTATTATCTTTTGTTCATTTAAGTTAGTGATGTTTGTGTTTGCAGTTTTATGCACAGTCTCTCTGTCGTTGTTTAGCTTAAACATCAGTTTTTAGTCAGTTACAAAAGTGTCAGGCATTAAGTTTTTGTATTTTTAATTCACCTAATTATGACAGAGTTACAGGTTTCGGGTGTTTTTGAAAGTGTAAGCGGTGAAAACTTAAATGTGACCGTCGAGTAAAGTTGGCTACTCAAACGAAGACAAATTGTGTAAGTGTTCATTAAGATGCAGAAATGAAAATAAGCGTACAAATATTCATAATTACAAGTACAATATAACCTAAAAACACTATAGAACCCTGCTAAGTATACCTAAAATTTTCTAGAGCGGTGAGATATTTACATTTACTGTACATTTATTCATTTAGCAGACGCTTTTATCCAAAGTGACTTACAGATGCGGACGGTGGAAGCCATCAAAAACAACAAAAAGAACAATGATATATAAATGTTTTAACAAGTCTCAGTTAGGTTAACACAGTACACGTACCATGGGATTTTAAATAATATCATAAATAAAAAGAAAACAGATTGAATAAAAAAAGAATAGAGCAAGCTAGTGTTAGAGGTCTTTACACATACACACACACATGCACACACACATGCATAAATAGATATAAACCGCAATGTTTTTCATAGCGTTACACTTTGAACGATATGTTTCCATGACATTGTTAGCTCTTTCTGTTTGAATCTATTTACAGCAGTTTTCACCATCCTAATTGTAATGGTTTGGTCTTATGCTTAGGGCCTTATACGTTGTATTTTCTAGTTTTTGCTCTCGTGTTAGTGGGTCTCTTTGTTCATACAAATCAATATTTCTGTGGATTTGGGTATTAAAATATTGCTTTAAACATCGTCTTCATTCGAGACGTTTACTTAACATCATTATATCATCCTAGTTTATATCAGATATAAGATATGTTGATTATTAATTATTATCCAACCTTTTAATCATCAAAATATCACGACTGACTTGAGTGATCATCTTGGGCGGAGCCATCTTGGGCGTGACCAATGTTTATGACTTCCTGATGACAAACCCCCATCGTGTACATCATACAAGGGTTGAGGGTGGCTCACTAAAACCAACAAAGGCCGGCTGATAAATGCTACAGTTGCCTGCTGTGAACAACAAACAATACAATAAATCAATAAACCGGAAATTTATCGTGAATTAAAACAGGACTACCGCATTCGGCGACAGTTCTATATCGATTAGGGGCAAAGTTTACGCCTTGAAAAGAATCGAATTCTGAAAAAGTCGTCTGACGCTGCACAACTGACCCATGGAGGGTAAATGGAGCGGCGCTGATGAGGTCGAAAAACTGGAGTGCGCAGCGGCAAACACCAGTTTTGTCAAAGACATTATCGACCCTGATTTTAAACAACACTACAGAGGACAGATGATCGGACTGATGCAAAAGATCCTCAAGAAGGAATGCGACCCAAATCACGATTGTACGGGCGATAGCAAGCGGGAAACAAATCTCAGTAACCAAATGAAACTTGTAAGAAGACTGAAATATACATGGCCTGATTTGACCAGCATATTTTTAACCGGGAGGGACCCGGTGCATGTTTCTGCACGTAAAATTCTGGAAGTGATGTCTGAATGTGAAGATGAGATGGACGTTAATGACGTTCTCTATCTGTGCACATCTATAACAGATCAATGTGTGCTGTTGGCTGCCAAAAATTATGATTCTATGACCTGTGAAATTGTTGCAGCGTTGGTTGATTTTATATTGGACCAAAACATGTTAATCTGCAGAGATTTTATATTCTGGTTAGATTGCCTGTAATGTCATGAGTACTATTTGTTTTTAATGACAATTTGATAATTTTCTTCACTACATCAATGTATATTCAACAATATAGTGTTGAAATAAAAGATTGATCCACTTCACTTGCTATTCTGTTCTCTGAGTTCAGCAACTTTTTTGTTTGTTAACAATTAACAATAATAATTAATAATCAACATATCTTATATCTGATATAAACTAGGATGATATAATGATGTTAAGTAAACGTCTCGAATGAAGACGATGTTTAAAGCAATATTTTAATACCCAAATCCACAGAAATATTGATTTGTATGAACAAAGAGACCCACTAACACGAGAGCAAAAACTAGAAAATACAACGTATAAGGCCCTAAGCATAAGACCAAACCATTACAATTAGGATGGTGAAAACTGCTGTAAATAGATTCAAACAGAAAGAGCTAACAATGTCATGGAAACATATCGTTCAAAGTGTAACGCTATGAAAAACATTGCGGTTTATATCTATTTATGCATGTGTGTGTGCATGTGTGTGTGTATGTGTAAAGACCTCTAACACTAGCTTGCTCTATTCTTTTTTTATTCAATCTGTTTTCTTTTTATTTATGATATTATTTAAAATCCCATGGTACGTGTACTGTGTTAACCTAACTGAGACTTGTTAAAACATTTATATATCATTGTTCTTTTTGTTGTTTTTGATGGCTTCCACCGTCCGCATCTGTAAGTCACTTTGGATAAAAGCGTCTGCTAAATGAATAAATGTACAGTAAATGTAAATATCTCACCGCTCTAGAAAATTTTAGGTATACTTAGCAGCGTTCTATAGTGTTTTTAGGTTATATTGTACTTGTAATTATGAATATTTGTACGCTTATTTTCATTTCTGCATCTTAATGAACACTTACACAATTTGTCTTCGTTTGAGTAGCCAACTTTACTCGACGGTCACATTTAAGTTTTCACCGCTTACACTTTCAAAAACACCCGAAACCTGTAACTCTGTCATAATTAGGTGAATTAAAAATACAAAAACTTAATGCCTGACACTTTTGTAACTGACTAAAAACTGATGTTTAAGCTAAACAACGACAGAGAGACTGTGCATAAAACTGCAAACACAAACATCACTAACTTAAATGAACAAAAGATAATAACCACCAATATGTGTTCACACAATTAACTTTATTTAGATGATTCAGAATTAACTTAAATGAACAAAAGACAATAACCGCTAATGTGTGTTCACACAGTTAACTTTATTTAGATGATTCACAGAAATAAAAATGACTCTTCAGTTGTTAGAAGAAAAAAAAAGTGTACTACGTAACTGCGAAAATGACTTAAGGACCCTATGAATCGGTTCATTGAACCAAACTGTCCAAATAAATAATTTTTCAGAAGTGAATCGAACTTTGCATCACTAAAACAGATCACAGAAAAGAATACGAGTCTTTTTATTTAGGTTATCTGCGTATGCGTTTAATCAGATGTCCAATGATTTAGAGCGTTGCCACATACAATATGAGTATGTATTCACGACAGGCATGTTTGAAGCCTGAGGTGTGTGATGGGTATTGTAGTTCCCTGACCTGAAGATCTACATAGCTTGAATGAGGTATTAGGTAAACATATTACATTTGTAAAACAAAACATATAATACATATAACAACAATAAAATAACTGTTAACACATATTTAGACCAAACGACTATATTCAACAATAATACGATATACATGTGCTAAAACAGGCTAAAATGGGTTGACTATGCTGTAATGGAGCAACCGTTGTCATGTTATCTTGTGAACCATTGGGCGTTAGGATTCGTGTGTCCTGAAACCAAATAATTGTCTTTATCTTTAGAAAAAGTAATAATATGGCAAACGTAAGTCAGTCAATCGTGCATCCAGAGTTTAACTTACTGAATCTCTATAACAAATTTCTGCAATGGCTATACTTGTTACGATGCTTCCAAGTCGGTGTCTGGGGCTTGTTTTAAGAGCAAACCCTTGTTTGTGGACATTGTACGCATTTTTAAAGTTAAAGAGGGTAATGAACTCTTTCGCCAACTATTCTTGTTAGAACGCATAATCAGTGTTAGGGGGTCAACTTATTTACATATAGCTAAATTATATCATTTGATTAAAAATAAATGTAATCAGTTACAGTCAGTGAGAAAAATAATTAAATTGCGGTTAATTATGAAAATGTTACATCTGAATATTTTTACAGATTACAGATTTCATTGATATATTTCATAAACCACCTTAAATACTCTAAAATATGAGTCAGATGTTTCATGAGTTAAAGACGTATGCTTATTTCCTATTTGGCCAATGTATATTTATTTGTTAAATTGAACCGATTTACCAACCGTTGTTAGATGCCATGGCATTCCCCTTCATAGGTGTGCAAAAACCTGATTTAAAAACAGTATCATAGCTGTTAAACTTTCTTGTTGTGTTTTTAAATATGTATTTAATCTCCAAGCAAATCTGATTTCGTGGTGGTTGTGCTTTAAAATGAAATGATCACAATCCTAATTTAAGTGATGAAGGATTTGAAAAGTCTGACGGTCATTAGTTGTTGAGTACTCTAATGTTAACCCCTGTCCTGTTTACACATTTCAAAAGATTAACGGTTGAAAACATTACAAGTCTTAAAACATGTAATCAAATGTTATCAGTTACATTACTTTTTAAACTTTTAGATTTTAAATGGGTTAATTTGTGATCTATAACCTATTACAACGTTCATAGTAACTTCCCCAAACTTCCACTAACTGTACGTAAAATAATTCCACCAAGGTCTCAGCTACAGCTAAACGTTATAACAAAAACTTAAGGTCCTTGTTGACAGTTTTGTGAGGTGTGTGTGTGTGTGTGTGTGAAAGCAGCATGGTTTGGAAGAAATTTTTTTTAGCTTATATATGTGATTTTACTACAAACTATAAGCATTCTAACTAAGAAAACACAATATGTTTTTATTTTTTTCCAACCAAACCGTTTGTTTGCAGTTGTTAAAGTCGTAAGAATGTTTATTGTTATGAAAAGAAGGTAAGTTATGCTAGATAAATAAGTCTTTTTTTATTAACCACAATGCGTTTATGAGTTATGTATTTGTTCTGCTTCATGTATGCAGCGGTTACCATACACACATTCAAGAGAAATGCGTCAACTCAATTGTTTTAAACAATCTAAACCATTTAGTCTATCCTTAAAAACCTCTTACATTTTTTTTTTCTTCACACATCTATTTTCATCTGTCTCTGGACTCTTGTTAAAACACTTGAGTGCTGACATGAATCCTGCATGAAAGCTAAAAAATTATACTTTTTTAAAACTATTTTAAACATCATGGTTAACAACACCATTTGGAAAGTGAGAAAGGACGTCTAATCTATTGTACACATTTCTGTCAGACATTTGTACCAACAAACACTTTTGGTTTCAAAGAAAACTTAGGACAACTCATTTTCAATCTTATATAGATATGTTCGTGTTTGTGACCCATTTTGTTTGTTTGTGTATTTTTTTACTTGTTTGAGTGTATATTAGTATTTATTTAGTTTGCATGTTCATGTTTTCTGTAATGTTTACATTTGTGTGTGTGTGTGTGTGTTTATGATTGTATGGTTGTGTTTGTGTACTTGTTTGCATTCTCGGTACATTTATGTTGAGTTTGAAAGATCTAGGGGTTAATAAAAATTATAAATGTAACTAAAATAAACTAAATTAACTGGAATTAAACTACATATTCCTATATGGTCTGACTTGTTAAAAGTTTTCACGTCCATTTGACCAGTAAATGAACTTTTAGCTAACCTCACGATCACAGGCCTAAACCATAAACATTTTATGGTTACCTGCAGCACACCATTTACAACACCAGAACCCCCGGAAAACTAATTAGATAACAGTTGAGTTGCAAACCCCAAAAACCTTTAGATGTTTTACAATCTTCGCTGACATGGTAGTAACAGTAAACACAAAGACATCAGATTCCAGACGCGTTTCTACGCACTACTTGAGATGAAATATTTAGCCTCTCCTGTAACGTTGTTAAAGTTTCTTTGGCAAGAAAATCAAAGACATTCCAAAACATTTCATTCCAGTTAGATTTGTTTATGCCTAAACGCATGTTTTAATTGATATAGCAACGATATAGCAATGATAGAAGTTAATACTGACAAAATAAAAGACGTATTCAAGGATTTAGCCTACTAAAGTATGTGTGAGTGACTTATTAAAATGAAATAAAACAACATTTTTTTCCAACAAGGAATTTTTGTTGAGATGAAAATAAAATGGTATAGGTTAACCTAATTTTAAAGTAAAAACATCGGTCTAATATTAAAACCAGGTAGAATGTTTTCATCAAATAAGAACTGATGTGTTTTTATTAAAAACGTTACTTTGTTTAACTCTTTTAACATACATTTAAACCTTTGTGACCAACGTTATTAGGGAGGTTTTAGGGGGATGTGTTAGTGGGTGTTTTTTTCTTTTTTATTCGATGCTTTAAACATTAAAAATATAAAGGCGTACATTACTGGTAGATTTACAAATATGGTCTGAGATTACACTCAATTTTCGTTCACACTCTGTACATCATAAAACAAAATAAATGTAAAATAAATAAAACAACACTGAAGAAAAAGATAAAGAATGAAAAAGTAGGGGAGTAACAGATTTTCACATTAAGAAAAACCAAATCCCCCAATGAAGAATACAAAAATCTTGCTTTGAGACTTTTCATTTCTTTTAACGTCTCCAAATACATCACAAATTCCTCTTTAAATGCCACTAAACGTAAGGATTTTGAAAAACATACATTTATGAATGTAGAATTTCGTGCCAGAAGTTAATATTGACAAAATAAAAGACATATTCAATGATTTAGGCTACTAAAGTAAGTGTGAGTGGCTTATTAAAATAAAATAAAACATCAAGGACTTTTGTTTAGATGAAAAATAAAGAGCATATAGTTTTAAAGTAACTCATATACATAGATGTATCTAAAGATCCTGAAACAGGACACGTATGTTCCAAGTGGGTAGATATAGAATACCTGAAAGAACATCTAATCATCCGTCTGTTTATACTACAGAAATGATTGTCATATTTTTGGCTCTTCAGTGGGTTGAACACATTAATATACCTAAAGTAGTCATATGTTCAGATTAATTTGCAGTACTACCAAGTTTAAAGTGTGGCGAATTTTCAACAAGACAATTTGTCATTCATTTTACAGAGTTTGTTCAGAATACAACCAAAAACAAATATTTATTTTGTATAGATACCTGCACATATAGGAATAGAAGGTAGTGGATCAGATAAAAACATTAAAATGTCAGACATCAAATTTAATGAAAGGAGAATTTTGGGGGTAGAAAGGAAGCTCTCGCCATAGAATTGGACACATTGCACTTAATCAGTCATTATTTATAAGAGGAAAAACATGTGTCTGGACTTTGTGTTAAATGTGATCTTCCTGAATCAGTTGAACCTATTTTAATAAAATGTAAAAGATATGACAACGAAAGAATACAACTTACTTACACTTAATATAGAAATAAACCAGATCTCATTTTAGAAAATGTTAAATAAAGATGTGACTATAGAAATGTTTCAATGATTAAGTATCTCAAAGAGTTGATAAACAGGATTTAAAGAATCACTACTAAGTTTGTCACGTTTCAATCTGAGACGAGATATTTCTTACCTGTCATATTGTTAAATGGGTGATACTTTTAACTACATATGTATGGTTTAATTACTAGATAACACGACACAAACTCGGCAGAAGGAAAATGTGTGTGTGTGTGTGTGTGTGTGTGTGTGTGTGTGTGTTTGTGTACTTGTTTGCATTCTCGGTACATTTATGTTGAGGTTGAAAGATCTAGGGTTAATAAAAATTATAAATGTAACTAAAATAAACTAAATTAACTCGAATTAAACTACATATTCCTATATGGTCTGACTTGTTAAAAGATTTCACACCCATTCGACCCACTAAATGAACTGTCAGATAACCTCACGATCACAGGCCTAAGCCATAAATTTGAAATTGCCTTTGATCCTTGATTACACACAATTTTTTTTTTAAACTTTAGCCGTCCTGCAGTGCACCATTTAGCTACAACACCAGAACCCCCCGGAAAACTAATTAGATTACAGTCGAGTTGCAAACCCCCAAAAACCTTTAGATGTTTTTACACCCGCTGATGTCTAACTGATATGCAGGCGACATCACACAGACACCAGATGCACGGCACGGTCACGTTTCGCTGCACGACCTGAGACGAGACATTTCTTCCCTGTCATATTGTTAAATGGGGATGCTTTTAACTACATATGTCTGTTTTATTTACTAGATAACGCGACAAAAACTTACAAATTGGACAGAAGGAAAGTGTGGATGGGTGGCTGGGTGTGTGTGTGTGTGTTAATTGTCATAGCTTGAGAAATTAAGCTTGACAAAAATAAAAGATATATCGACGGCAATAGTCTAAATTTAGACTAGTCGTAGATTAGAGTAATTAACTTAACACATTAAAAACAAATAATGCTTTTTTTCAGTGCTGTTTTTTATTATTATTTTTATTTTTTATTTTTTTAAGACTAAAAGTAAATAAAAATCGCATAAAGCTACATCATTTAAAAAGTACAAATTGATCTTATGTTTAAACGGATTTAAAGTTTTCACTAATTAAGGACTGATGTCTATTTATTAAGAAATACTTAGTTTAATTATTTTAACATTTAAATCTATTTGACGCTGCTATCACGCCTACAGCGGGGCAGTCTCTAGCGCCGGAGGCGTGGTTTTTTTTCCGGAGCATTCCCAGAGCCTCATTCTAAGTGTGTCAGCGATGATGTCAGTATCGCTCAACGGAGATGCCTTGACACTTTGCTGTGAGATCTTTTTTTCTTTCGTCTAACTCTCTGTCAGTAACACTCTCGATTTTTAAAGTTGTAGTTAGTGGTAAAGTACAACATAGATTTGATTTGAAGTATCTTGTCTGATGGATTTTATTTTTGATCCGCGTAATGCCTACCATATTTTTTCTTTTGTTTTTAACTTTTTATAACATCGTGACAAACACCAAGTTTTCTGGTTTGTATCGCCGCTTTACATTCATTTCTTTTTTAGTTTGAGGTAAGGTACAAATGCTAAATGCTTTCTTTTCTAACTGGTAACAAAACACCTTTTTAAATTTTTACAAGCTCTCACATCTTTTTCACGTGTTGCTTAACGAAAACACATCTGATAGTTTTGACTTGTTTAGTTGTTTTAGATAAATAACCAGTAACCTATTTTTTTTTTCTTTTTTATTTGTTACAACTTTAACAACGTTTTACACTTTTCCAACTACGAAAACAATCATTACATCGTTCCCATTTTGTTTGTGTTATAACCTTTTTTCTTGAAATGCACTGTGTACTTAAAACCTTAATAAAAACTTCCCTTATACCATTTTCATGATTTCATCCCTTTCCACTGTTTTAAAAAAAAAAAAAAGCACATAGATTCCAACACATTTTCACCCTCCCTCACCGAAATTCCTTCTTAGGGTCGTAAGTTCATATCTAGGTCACCGGGGTGTACATGGAGGGGAGGGGTGGGGGTGTACAAACAGGTGTCCAGAACAGATGGCTTTTATGACCCTCATCAATCAAATTTTTGACACATGGTATACTTTATCCTCTCTGATATTCTTTTTAGTATTTTACAGATATATTCTAGATTGGTTCAGAATGATATTTTAATTAGTTTTATTTGGGTTCCATCACACATAGGTATAAAGGGAAATGAGGACGTAGATAAGTTAGCAAAACAAGCCTTGCAGAGAGAAGAAATAGAATTACAAGTTCCTCTAAGCAAGTCTGAAATTAAGGTTTTAATCTGGAAAAAGGTTATTGCAGAATGGCAAATAAAGTGGGACAACAACGAAAAGGGTAGATTTCTCTACAATTTAATTAACAAAGTAAGTAAAAAAATAAGACATATTGGTAAAACAAGGAAAGAAGAGGTTGTATATAATAGAATATTGCTGGGACATTCCAATCCAATCACTACACTCAGAATATTAGGGAAGCATCCAAATGGACTATGTGAAGAATGCAAAGTAGAAGAAACAGTAACTCATGCAATTCTTGAATGTAAGAAATATGAGGAAGAAAGAAGTAGTATGATAGTTGAAATCAAGAAGAATGGAATTCAGGTGGTACATTTTAAATCTTTAATAAAATGGGCAAGTAAAATAAATAGCAAAGCTTTCTTTGAATTTCTTAAAAGGACAGGATTAATGAGTAGAATGTAACGCTCTGTTCCACACTCCGGAGCAGAAGGTGGCGGTAATGCACCTAATTACGCTGGTTGCCAGCCGCCGTTAAAAACCAAGAAGAAGAAGACCCTTTGAGGACTTGAATATGACTTGAAGACTTGCTTGTGACTTGAAAGTCCCACCTCTGATAGCCGTAGATCGCTGACAAGCCACGCCATATCGCGTTCATTATAGAAGGCGATTCATCTGCGATAATGAACGTGATATGGCGTAGCTTGTCAGCGATCTACGGCTCTGTCTATTAAATGCCACTCCAATTAGAAGCAGGTGATGGAGATTTTAGCAGTGATCACGGAAGCAGCTTTACTGATTAGATGCGCATGATCATATCGTTCGATATATCGCCCAGCCCTAACTTTAACCCTTTGAGGACTTGGGATATGACTTGAAGACTTGCTTGTGACTTGAAAGTCCCACCTCTGCTGTCTATTAAATGCCACTCCAATTATAAGCAGGTGATGGAGATTTTAGCGGTGATCACCGAAGCAGCTTTACTGATTAGATGCGCATGATCATATCGTTAGATATATCGCCCAGCCCTAATAAAAGATTAAAAGTACTTTCACAAAACTAAATTTCAAAAAAAATAAAAGCTTTTTCAAGTTTGGAAAAGTTTATGCTCAGTGTGCAAAGACAGATCAAATACAATATAAAATTACAACAATTAGGAAAACCAAAATGTTGTCTTCAAGCCTATAAAAATATCTATGTAATACAGTGACTAAGTTTGTGAGATGTTACATTTACATATTCAGAGTGAAGCTGTTTTCAACATGATTGGGAGTTTTGGAAAAGATTGACGTTACGTTGTAAGCAGGGGCGATTCTAGGATTTTTTCAACTGGGGGGCACAAGAGGGGCCACGATTAATACAGAGGGGCCAATCTTGTGTTGTTTGAACTGTATATCCAAATCATTTCAAGAGTTCAGTAACCTTTAAAATCAGTAATAAACAGTGATACCCCATTATATTTTAATAGCAGTTATTCACTGCTCTTAAAAAAAAAAAAATCAAATACAAATTGTATTAACTTTTCACTTTACAAAAGTGAAAGAAAAACTGTAATAAATAAAAGAATCCAATGTATGAATAGTGTACAACTCACAAATAATAATAATCAGAATAACATTAATAATTCATAGAAATAAATACACAATTAATTAATTAATATAACTACTATAAATTTAATATAATTTCATAATATGTTTTTGTTTATTATCCACATCCCATTCAATTTGCATAGCAGCAGTTGCAGTAAATTTGCATTGACGAATAAACAAAATCTACTTATGTCAAGGCTAATTAATCTTGAGCATATTGATTTAAAAATATCATATATCCATACTTTGTTAGAAAGCTACTTGTTCAAAAAGGTAGCTTTAGTTTAACATGTAAAATATGTGGATCCTATAAAACAGCAATCGCGGAGCACCATGGTGATTTAGAACGCCAACTGAATTTATTAGGAATCTACAGACGCAAATAGACTAAAGGTGTAGAAAAATAAAGACCTATATGTGTATTTTGGACTTTTTTTTCACCACAAGTCTGAAAGAAGATATGTTACTGAAGACAAACAGGCCCAAATCTCAAAATTGACCAGTAAAAAAAACGATGTTTTTGCATGTGTCCAGAGGTGGGTAGAGTACCCAAAAACTTTACTCAAGTAAAAGTAAAAGTAATTCTAGAAATATTTACTCAAGTAAAAGTAAAAGTACTAGTCTTGAATAGTTACTTGAGTAAGAGTAAAAGAGTATCGGATAAAAAATCTACTCAAGTAGTTAGTTACTTTGGGTCATATATACGGAGCCTATTTTTATTTAGATATATAGATAAATGTATGTAATGTGTGTGTGCGTGTGTAAATGTATATATTTCATCAGCCTTTACTGCAATTTATTATAAAACCCTGTCTGTTTACTTAAGTAACAGATATAGGTTTCATGCCATAACATATTTTTAATACGACTGACTTTATATTAAATGTGAATTTAACATTGAAAGTTAATGTGATATAAATATTGCTACTAATCTTTCATTGTTCAGAAAGAGAGCAAATAACATTAACATTATTAAAGATCATTTTCACTGACAGTCTAGATTTCAATCACTCTCAGAAACTCCCATTAAAATCACTGAAACTGTTAACACTGTGAAATCAATATCTTAATTATAGATTCGTACACACATCTGCACTTTGTTGTTTCTGACGAGAGAATTCGCCAGAAAGAGGTATTCAGTCAGCGAGCGAGTGAAGGAAGCACCGGCATTTCAGCGATGACTCATCGGAACACCTCTGATTGGCCAATGCATTCAAACGAACCGTGTGTGATTGGTTATAATGCGCAACGCTGTAAAACGCATCTATCTCTGGCTCAGCGCCAGCAAGCGATCACAAATCTGAATTTAACAGCTGATGATATGACTTGCTGAACGTACTCGCACCGGTGTGATTGAATTAAAATTAATACAATCTTAATCGGCTATTTTTTGTCTTTTGGAAGCTGCATTCAACTTGACTCCCCTCTGTTATAAGCCACACACGTACAACAAACTACTGTCATAGTGGTATCGTGTACTGTAATCGAATGTAGCCCAAGTTATTACCTGTTAAACAGTAGACAGCACACGCGGTGTTCATCTAATAAGGATCTCCACCGCAAGCAAATAATAGCCTTTGCAGATTTGCTTTCAATTCAGTGCAGTTCCATAGTCCCGTTTTCAACGCTGTTGATGCTAAACGTTACAACTCTGAGTGAACCGCTTCAGACGCTCAGTGCGTGAGGCAGGGAACTGAACGAATCATTCAAACTGATTCATGAACCAATTCACTCGTTTGCCAATTGGTTTGATCAAGCCTTTGAACAGAATTGACTCAAAAGAATGAATCATTGGCGAATGGGCATCGCTCATTGCCCAGAGAAAAGTAGACGGCGCGTTTGGAATAAACTGAAGCATTTATAACATTTATTGCATTAAGATAAAGTAACGAGAGGGGCGTCGCTCACAGTAACGAAGTAAAAGTACAGATGAGTTATTTACTAAACTGAAAGATTATAATTCGAATTTGTGAGTGACAGACAAGTAGAAATGTGGGGGCACACTGGGGGGCCAATCAGTTTTCAGGAGGGGCCAGTGCCCCCATGGCCCCTCCCCTGGCTACGCCACTGGTTGTAAGGCTGGTGGACACAAGCCTAAGTCTATTTAAAACTATGGACTTTCTAAACAGTGTTACATGAAGTACATATTATATCAAACAATGTATACCTTGTTTAGATGGCCC
Organism: Carassius gibelio; assembly: GCF_023724105.1. Classification (NCBI taxonomy): domain Eukaryota; kingdom Metazoa; phylum Chordata; class Actinopteri; order Cypriniformes; family Cyprinidae; genus Carassius; species Carassius gibelio. Next base: position 12,934,506 of record NC_068417.1, on the reverse strand, counting down.
AGCAGTGTCAGTAGCAGGCCTAGGTACAGGGGGAATGTTACCATCCTCTGCACACTGCAAAATGGCAGGATGAGTGCTCCTCAAATGGCGCATCATGGATGATGTATTGTTGAAGTAGGCTAGCTGCCTATCACAATTAGGGCTGGGCGATATATCTAACGATATGATCATGCGCATCTAATCAGTAAAGCTGCTTCCGTGATCACCGCTAAAATCGCCATCACCTGCTTATAATTGGAGTGGCATTTAATAGACAGCAGAGGTGGGATTTGCAAGTCACAAGCAAGTCTTCAATTCATATCCCAAGTCCTCAAAGGGTTAAAGTTAATGAGATAATTAAGTGAATAATTAAATGATGATTGTGCATTAATGATGAACTTCTGCTGTTAACAATCAACATCACTGAAGTAAAGAGAAACACAAGAACTACAACTGAATTTAGCCACAGCCTTCAACTGAAAAAAAAAAACACTATGCCACCATAATTGTGGTCAGAGTTTGCTTTAGGTAGTGTCTTGACCCTTTTACTAATTCAAAGCAATTTGATTCAAAACAACTTCAACATTGTTTTTGCAACAAACATGTATGCATTGCTGAATCAAACCTTGTAGTGACAGATGATCCTATGCTCTTTCTGCTTATAACTCATGTTGACTTGGACATCATGAGATAGTCTTCTTTGGATTGTTGACTGACATTCGGCTTTTACCAGAGGTTGGGCTTTCAAGTCACAAGCAAGTTTTCAAGTCATATCCCAAGTCCTCAAAGGGTTAAAGTTAATGAGATAATTAAGTGACTAATTGAATGAAGATTGTGCATTAATGATGAACACCTGCTGTTCTTGAGAATTACAGAGGATCAGATGTTGATGTTTTATTGGTTAAAGTGATGCAACCATAATGGAGATCAGTGTGTGCTTTAGTGGGGCTCTTGACCCTTGACTGTCATGTTAGATCTCTTTATGTAGCATTGCATGAGGTGCTGTAAAGCAGAGAGAAGAAACTAATCTGTATGTGATAGGTGGCCAGATTACAATCAAATTAACATTAGCTCTATTTAAGTTTAGCATAATCAACCCAGTAAAACTACACTATGGAAAAAAATTAAAGTAAGTGAATTTTAAATCTACTAAGTACATACAAAATTTGAAAACCTATACTCTGTAGACACACACAGACATCAAGAACCAGCATATGACTCTCAGCAGTGGTGACAATCAACAAAATGTTGCATGCTGGGTAAAACCTTAGTAAAAACTCCCGTCATGCACTGCAGTATGAAAAATTGTCAGCACTGTTGAGGATCATGTGATAAGTGTGTTTGTCTAAAAACCTGAACTGATTGTCTCCTTTTGTGTCTTTCAACATTTAGATTTTTTTTTTTTTTACTTCAGTTCGGTAATAGCTGAGTGTCAGTCTACTATCCAAAGATAAACACAATTTCATGATGTTCAGTCATCATGAGTTATAATCAGAAAACACATAAGATCATCTGTTACTGCAAGGTTTGACTCAACAATGCATACACGTTTGTTGCGAAAACAATATTGCAATTGTTTTGAATCAAGTTGGTTTGAATTAGTAAAAGGGTCAAGACTACTTAAAGCAAACCTTGACCACAATTATGGTGACATAGTGTTTGTTTTTTTTCGTTTACTTTTTTTTCAGTTGAAGGCTGTGGCTAAATTCAGTTGTAGTTCTTGTGTTTCTCTTTACTTCAGTGATGTTGATTGTTGACAGCAGGTGTTCATCACTAATGCACAATCGTCACTTAATTAGTCACTTAATTATTTCTTTAGCTTTAACCCTTTGAGGACTTGAATATGACTTGAAGACTTGCTTGTGACTTGAAAGTCCCACCTCTGCTGTCTATTAAATGCCACTCCAATTATAAGCAGGTGATGGAGATTTTAGCGGTGATCACGGAAGCAGCTTTACTGATTAGATGCGCATGATCATATCGTTAGATATATCGCCCAGCCCTAATCACAATACATACATCTCACTTTATTTGGGGTTTCCAAATGGAAATGCTCCCACACCACAGATTTACGGCATCTCTTCTGTGGAGCCTCCATTTCTCTCTATTCTATTAATGTCTATATATATCTATCTATCTATCTATGAATCTATATATTTATGAAAGTATATATATATATATATATATGAATCTCTCTCTCTCTCTCTCTCTCTCTCTCTATATATATATATATATATATATATATATATTAATATATGAATCTATATATAAATTTATATATCTATGAATCTATCTATCTATCTATATATATGAATCTATCTAAATTCTATATCTCTAACTACTGTGCTATCTGTCAATATCTAACTTAGCCTATATAAATGTGTCACTATATCTATCCTAACTATCTGTCACTGTCTTTAGTTTATCAGTAAATATATTTAACTTAAATGTAACCTAAATATAACTAACTAAATCGCACTATAAATGTCAATAAATCGTAAACGCTATCTCAAAATCTTTCTCCTCTCACAAAAACCCACGAGGTGAAGGTGCATTAACTCCTCTTTTAAACTTTGTGGCAGTTGAGACAGATGTGCGATTGTGTGGTTTGTTCCCGCCCCTGTCAATCAAACGCAGACTCGGCAAGCGTGCCACCTGTCGGTCGAGACACTTATGAAACGCGCAGAAGCTTCGTTTAGCCATAGTCACGTGACATGGGTGTTTTGAATCACAGTTCGGAGCAGTGTTTCGAAACATCTACGCTTCGGGATCTCGACACTGTGTCGAAACGTTAGTTTCGCGTCAGCCATCCCTAAATTAAACACACCTGATTTAGCTAATCAAGCCCTCAGCAGCATACTGGAAACTTCTAGTCCGGTGTATTGCAAGTTGAGCTAAATTCTGCAGGAAAGTGATCTTTTAGGACTGAGTTAAGAGACCCCTGTTTCTGAACCTTGGATTTGTGTGCTGTCTTTAGCCCATTAAGTTGAATGTTCTTATTTTATTCTTATTTATCCATTTTATTATATTGCTGAACATTTTGCATCCTGAAAATTCAGTACTTATAAGTGGCTTTTTTTTAAAAGGCTAGAAACAATGCAGAGAAGCATTGAATGGGCGAGAGGAAGGCTGATCACTGCACCAGAAGCAGACGAGTTACTCCAGGATCTCAATGAATATATAGCAGAGGTACAAGAGCATAGGCAGCATGGATAACAAGGTAAGTGATTTCTAAACTGTATCTGTGTAATATTTTGAACTTTTTACAATTCTGGCTGTCTACCTATCTGTTTTTCTAAAATCCCTCTCTCTATCATTTCTAAACTATCTATATTCTAAACTCTCTATCTTTTTCTAAACTATCCATCTATCAATTGTCTATCTATAATTTCTAAATTATCAGTCTATTTATTTTCTAAACTATCTATCATTCCTAAACTATCATCTTTTATATCTATCAGTCTATCTTTTCTAAACTATCCAAATAGTTTTCTAAAATAACCATTTTCTTAAACTATCCATCTATCTTTTCTAAACTATCCATCTATTGTTTCTAAACCTGTCTAAAATAACTCTTTCTCTAAACCGTCTTTTCTGAGCTATTCGTTTTCTGTCTAAACCCTCTAGCTACAGCTTTCAAACTGTCTGCCTAGCAGGATCTAAGTATAAAAGATCCCATATTAACTTTTAGTAAAGATTAATTGAAATGGTGAACAGAATTTATTACATTAGCCATTCTGATGAGATTCTCTCAGATGAGATTGTCTCATCACTTTAAAAATCTTAGTACATTTAAAATCCTTTTTTTCTTTTGGCCTAATATTGTATAAACTATTGTGGCCTAAAACAGATCATAGAGTTACAATAATTTATTGTTGCAGCCAGTTCCAGTTATCAGGCTCCACTTACCTGTAGTGGTGATCGAGGTGCACCCCATTACAGCATCACCAGAGAGCAGCTTTCCTTTCTGAGGACGTGTGGTTTTAATCTTCCTTCAATAGCAGAGATTCTGCAAGTATCTCTGGCTACCGTCAAACGCCGCATGAAGTAAGTTTGGTTTTAGAATTAGCTTTTTATGACTTGTCATGCATGAAAAGAGCATTTAGAATGAATTGTTCAAAATAAGTTTAAGCAATAATACTTATGTTTACATGTTTGTTCCAGGAGATTCCATTTGAATCGCTCTCTGACGTATTCTGAAATAACCGATGTAGACCTCGATGCAATGATCACAGACATTGTGGATGGAAATGACCAGCTGGGATCGGAGGCTGTCAGGGCACAGTTACGGGCAGGTGGAATTCGTGTACAAAGACAAAGAGTACGCAGGAGCTTGGTTCGAATTAACCCAAGGGCAGCAGCATTACGGGCCATGTCACAAAGACCACACAGAAGGTTGTACAGTGTTGCTGGTCCAAACTCCCTGTGGCACCTAGATGGCAACCACAAATTGATAAGGTAGATATCGGTTTCCTCTACTTGGTTTAATTCACTTGGTAACAACCCTATTATGTCTAATTGAATCTGATGAAATTTAAGAACAAAATGGAAAATATTTTTTGTTAAGGTACCAGCACAATAACACACTCCGCAAGATATCCTCCAATTATCATTAACAATAAAACCACAGAAAGTATTGATGTAATTTTGTCAATATTGCACACCCCTAGTTTTTATCCTTTCAAAGAGATTTTTAACTAAATATGATTGAACGAATGAACCTGTCATAGTTTGTCACTGGCAAAAGGGATACATTAACCTCATGATTCTGCCACTTCTAAGGCTAAGGAAAAGCATTGCAGTGGCAATGACAGGGTTTTGTGAGTACTGCATAAACCAAAGAGTTTCTGGGGAAAAAAAACTCATGCTTGGATTTGGCTGGTTTTGCAGCAAAAGACAATCAAATGTTAAAGGGATTGTCCCCTCAAATGAAATTCGTCACATTTACTCACCCTTAATTTGTATGAGTTTCTTCCTTTGAACACAAAATAATACACTAAAAAGAATGCTGGTAGCCATTGACTTCTATAGTATAAAAACAAAAATACTATGAACTTTGAAAGTTGACTTGTTCATTTATATATATATATATATATATATATATATAACCATTTTTCTCTTCTGTTTTAGATGGAGAATTGTCATTCACGGTGGTATAGATGGCTACAGTCGTCTCATAGTCTTTCTCCGTGCCTCAAACAACAACCGCAGCAGCACTGTAATGAGTTACTTTTTGAATGCCATGGCCAGGTACGGAGTGCCTTCTAGGGTCAGAACAGACCATGGAGGAGAAAACCATGATGTCTGTGTGATGATGAACATTTTCAGGGGCTCAGAGAGAGGCAGCGCAATAAGAGGCAGGGGCGTTCACAACCAAAGAATTGAGAGGCTCTGGGGTGACGTGGTGGGGATTGACTAATGTATATTACAATCTCTTTCACTTCCTGGAGGCTGAAGGTATCTTGGACCTAGACAATGAAATGCACATATGGGGCTCTTCACTTTGTTTATGTGCCGAGGATCAACAGGCGTTTATCAGCCTTTACTCAACAGTGGAACAACCATGGGCTGAGAACAGAACAACACCAGACACCCATGCAAATATTTGTTCGAGGCTGCCTGGAACAACAAGGACAGCAAACCACTGCAATGGAAGAGATCTTTGGCAGAACAGCTGGACCAGCAAATGAACCTGTTCTTCAGGCACCGGCAGCAGAATCAAGCTCGCAGGAGGCACCAGTGTTTGACTGGCCAGAGGGAGTAGCTGTTCCTCAAAGTGACTTCACATTGGAGAGTGCTGCCTTAGAGCAACTTGTTGCACAAATTAATCCTCTTGGTGGTTCAAGGGGACAACTCAGAGTGGATGTCCTTCAAAATGTTTTGTCTCTTTTGACATCTCTGAATCACCAACATTAAAGAAAAATAAATGGTTATTTCTGTAATCGCAGATTATGGTCACCACTGACTAATTATATGGACACTGAATTTTTGGTGAGCCAACCACTGAAGTTTGTTGTGGGTGTGGATAGGTCCACTTGAAGTTATATATTGAGTAGCTGTTACAATATGTAAGTATGGTTAAAGGGTTAGCTCACCCAAAAATGAAATTGGTCATTAATTACTCACCCTCATGTTGCCCCAAACCTGTAAGACCTTTGTTTGTCCTCAGAACACAAATTAAGACATTTTTGGTAAAATCCAAGGATGATCCACATAAGGAGCAATGGTACTGCATCTTTTGAGGTCCAGAAGGGTGTTAAAAGACATTGATAGTGTTTCAACATTAATATTATAAAGTGACGTGAATACTTTGTGTGCAAAAACAACTTTAACAACACTAATTCACGAAGCTTCGATTCTTTATGAATCTTGTTTCGAATTACTCTCATATTTCATCTAAAATATCTATCATTTGTGTTCTGAGGACTAACGAAAGTCTTACAGGTTTGGTACATTATGAGGGTGAGTAATTAATGACAAATTTCATTTTTGGGTGAACTAACCCTTTAAGATGGCGTGACATTTTAAAGCAACATCACAAATAGCACGGTCACCATTTGGAACTTGAAAATAAAAGTTTATATTTCCCACATTAAGTGTCCTCTGATTTACTTGTACATCACCAGAAATTTTTTACCGGAATTGTCATTTAAAAATGTAAAAAAAAAATTAGGATTTTTAAAAGTGTTTTTTTTTTATATTTCATAAGAACATCCATTTTATATAAAATACTAAAGGTATACTTGAGTTATTAAAGCCATTTAAAGCCAACATTCCTCTCATCTTCTGTAGTTCTTGCATTCCTTGGTGCAGGGGCTGGGCAGGTGGGTTTAAACGCCTCTTTTTCATCTGTCAATCACATTAAATACTCAGTGATTTGTAAACAAAGATATGAACAGTAACACTGTACTTAAAGGTATAGTTTGTCCAAAAATGAAAATTCTCTCATTTACTCTCAACCCTCAAAAAATTCCTTTGTTCTGCTGAACACAACACATTTGAAAATGTCAGAAAACAAAATAAAAAGATCTTATTTCCCCATAGTACTTATGTTACCTACTATGGCAGTCAATGGGGGATGAGATCTGTTTGTTAACTGACATTCTTTCAAATGTCTTGTTGAGCAGAACAAAATAATTTTATACAGGTTTATAAAAAGCTGTATAGAAGGGTTTAGAATAAATTATGTAACGTGTATATCTACCTTATCAATTTGTGGTTGCCGTCAAGGTGCCAAAGGGGATTTGGTCCTGCTATGCTTTACATTTGCCTCTGTGGTCTTCTTTGTGTCATTGCCCTTAGTGTAGATTCCCTGGGCTTCGTTCGAATTAAACTCACTCTGTCTCTCTGCACCCGTATTCAACCTGGCTGTAACTGTGCCCTGACAGCCTCAGATCCAAGCTGATCATTCCCAGCCACAATATTTTTAATCACGTCATCAAGGGAATCATCACTTGCAATTCAAATGGAACCTCCATATAAACAAATAAAAATACAAACAACTATTGTTTATCATCAAGAAGATAATGTTGATCATTGCCTACAGATGTTCTCGTAGTTCAAATAGTAAAGCATGATGCTATAGTAATGCAAAGGTCATGGGTCTGATGCCCATGGAATACATGAAATGAAAAAAAAATGCATGAATTGAATGCAGATGCATAATTGTAAATACAATGTTCATTTTATGCACATCAAATAGTTTAATGTGAAATTATTTTGATGCAACTTCATGCGTCGTTTGACTAGCCAAAGACACTTGCAGAATCTGCTATGGAACGAAGAGAAAAGCCACATGACTTCAAAAAAGTTGCTCTCTGGTGATGCTGTAAGGGGGAACTCCTCTACCTCCACTACAGGTAAGTGGAACCTGCTAACTGGAACCAACTGCAAGAATAACAATGATAAATAATTTTAACCCTATCAAGTTTTATAAGTCACAAAGAGTGGTTTATGTAGAAACAGATTATTAAGGTAAAATTATTAATGCTCTTGTCAGAACAGCTATGGTAAAAACTATGCCTGTCCACTATGGATCAGTGATCTTTGCTACAGGTTTTACTACAAAAAAAAATTATCAAGACTACCACTACAGATATAGATAGATTTTTAATCATTTAATGTATATTCAAAGATATTCTGTGTTTGTGCTTGGACATGCTGATAAAAAAAGAAGAAAAATCCAAATACAATATTTAAAGACAAAAAAAAGGTTTTGTAAAATAATATGCATATTTAGCGCTGCACTTGCAAGAGAAACCCTTGTACTTTTTTTCGACTAAAACCAGGTGATCTTTTATTTTGGTGAAAAACTATAGTTTCTGTGAAAATGTGTCTCTTTACAAGAGATTTGTGCAGTGAAAATGTTGAACAGTTTGAGAATGGAACCTGCAAAAGAAATCGTGTCGGTGGTAAAGAGGTATAGGAGCATGTGACCTTTCTTGATTTGTGGTGGCACTAAATTTGACAAGAGACAGTCTCTTTCAAATTCTTTACGCAAGAAAACCTTGTCTTGAATGAAATGCATTAAATATTTTAAGAAGAAATGTTTCTTTAAATTCTGATAAAATGTTAGAACCAACAGCCTCATATATATAGTGTGGTTGTGTTTCAGGTGATCCTTGAAAGTTTCCCAGCTCTAGGTCCTTTCTGATGCCGTCCCCTCCTCTCTCTCCCACTTGTGTGCTTTCTGTTTGGTCCTGTACTAAATAGTCATAAAATATCAACTTTGATATGTTTTGCTGGAAACTAAATGCAAAACATATCACATACAAAATTTTCGCTTTACAGTTAAATAACAGTGTGGTTAGTGCACAACACTATTCACTGAACACTTATTTAATGTATTCAAATGAATTTTTGCAATATTAAAAATCATTCACAAGCAGTGTTTTCAGAGCCCTCAGTTATACTGTTTTAATCAGAATCCTAACTATACAGTGTATTTGGTCAAATCAAATTTAGTACATTTTTACTAAACCAAGTAAAATCACAACCTATCACAAAAGGTCAATGAATCTCTAACAGAAGTGACAGTGCAATGTAGCAGATGAACAATTCCTTAGCAATGTGCCAATAATAAGCCGGATCCTTGATGACTCTACAAGGGGAAAGAAGAAATGTTTTACTGAGAAGTTCTTAAAAAGCAGGATTTAATTTTATACCATTTCTTTATACCAGTGGTTCTCAAACTTTTTATACCAACCACTTCAGAAAATATTTGGCTCTCCAAGAAGCACCATGATGACCAACATTACATTTCAGGAGCATAGTAGGCCTAACTATTCAGCTACAGCTCTGCACAGTTTTACACGAGGCATTTTTATTTATTGTTGTCAGCCACTTCAACAATGTAAATACACAGTTTGAGCATGAACACTGTACTGTGCTTACATACCGGTAAATGAAAAAAAAAAATGATTGAATTAAAATTTGTTGTACCAAAAGTGAAATAAAAACTGTACTGTACTTAAATGTAAAACAACAACAACACAATCAAAAAACAACTTTACCCAAATAAAGATCAAATTAAAATGTATTAACGTTCATTAATGTTTAATTTAGTGATTCCTCTTCGTAGCACTAGAGGGAGCCTGAGTACCACTAGTGCTACTCGCACCACACTTTGAGAACCACCGCTTTAAACAATCTTTAATTCATTTAAATTGTACTGACATTTGCCATTATCCAGAAAACATGAACAGAGTATCACGACTCAGATTTGCTCAAAATAAAAATGTAACAGGCAAATATAAAATAATTTGGCACCGACCGAGCAGTTTTAATGAGCAGCATTACAATTGGCCGATTGGAAAACCGTTCATACGTACTGGCTGTAGGAATCAGTGGGCGTGGCTCATTATACTATTAGCAAAACGCCGTAAATGACGCGCGCTCTGTGCAACCAAAACGGCGTTTTTTACGCCGTCATATGGCAACATGAACGGCGTAAAAAACGGCGTTTTCATACACACTAAAACGCCGTCAAATACGGCGTCATTGACGTATTTTCGCACGTTTTTTACGCCGTTTGTTATCACAACGACGTATTTTGCTGCACAGATACTGTTTAAAACTCTGTATTTGACAGAATATTTATTGATTTTTTGTTGTTGTTTAGAACTTACTTAATTTAGTTAAGTAATTTAACTTATTTTGTTGTCGAAGCAGAATCTTTATTTTCAGTTTAAGTTTTTCATCTAATAGATTTGTTTTATTTTTATTTAAATTTTTATTTTATTTCATTTGAGCCTTTAAAGAGTTTTAGCTAACAATATAGCAGCACTGACATGCACATGCAATTGTTTTATGTCACCCACATGCACTTCTCTCTGCTGTGAATTTTTTTTTTTTTTTTTTTTGAGTGACAAACGGTTTGATTTTATAATTATTAGACTATTATTATTGTTGTTGTTATTTCGTTTTGTTTGAGAAACGGAAAAATGAAATTAAGCTAGAAGTTTTTTTGTTTTTTTTTTCGTGGGTAAAAACAAATAAGCTTAGACTATTCTTTAATATTTCTTTCACATGCGTGGGCGGCGTTAGGCCCATTTTTAGTCCGATTATTATATATTATTGACTATATATTGCTATCTTTACCTGAATCGATCCATGCGTTGCATCGAATCTTTGGGCATGGGGGTATATTCCAGGCTTTGTAAGGAATAGGCTACGCTGAGCGTGGGTGTGCAGCGAGGACAATGCAGATGAGAAGCTCAGACGCTGCCTTGTAGCCGAAGTGCAGTGTTGCTCTTTATATGAGATCTTGCAAGAAATCAGGGCCGTGCACAGACCTTTTGAGGGGCATGTTCTGAAACCAAAAAAGGGCACCCCCTCCCTTTTTATTATATCAAGATTATTTAGTAAGCCAGCATAAAAGGAAGAAATGGTCACATCTTCATGACAAATTCAATAACACAAAATAATAGTCTCAAAAGCTTTAGATTTATTCAAGATAATAACAACCATAATAATAATATAAGATAATTAGATAATATATATTATCTATAGATAATATAGACTCCCTCTTTTTTTTAAATTGCATTTATATAACTTATAAAAAACCAAAATCTTTTTTTATTGAACTTTATCTACTTTTTTTATGAACTTTGCAAAGAAAAAAAAATTATATATTCTCTTTTTTAGCTATTCTGTTTGGTTTTATAAGCTAATTTGTATTATTTGGTTAACATGATTATGAATGACATTGAGAAGAGGGGAAGATGAGCAATGAATTAAGTATTTTTGACAAACTTTTTTGAAATATAATTTAAGTAATTATGTCCAACTCAATTCCAGATTACAAGAAACTATAGCCATATCGTTACTATAACATATCCAATATGTATCCGCCTAACTGGCAAAAATTTGATACTGTGGTGGACCAGGGATGTTGGTCTCTTGAAGGTCTCTTATCCACTACACTTTCCCTAAAATAAGCCAGCAATGAAAAAATAAATAAAAACAGTGTGAAAAGTACAGTTGCAGTGAAAAGCGTTTCTGAAGGATTACGTGACAATGAAGAGTTCTAATGTAATGATGCTGAAAATTCAGCTTTGATCACAAAAATAAATTACATTTTAAAATATATTCAAATAGAAAATAGTTATTTAAAATTTTTAAAATATTACACAATATAAGTGTTTTTGCTGTATTTTGGATCAAATAAATGAAGCCTTGGAATGAATCATGAATTACATTCTGCATGATAAACTATAAAGATTTCACAGTGATCTTCTGTCATTTTTTTTAGTTACTACTACATTACTGTAGTAAAACCATGTTTTACTACTTTTTATACATGTGAGGACAAGCGGAGAGTATACCATAACATGATTAGCCTAAATGTTAATAAATTAAGTGTATCAGCAATCATAAATCAAAGAAGAAATTTCTTAGAAATATGTTATCTAGGTGACGAGGATCACTCATCGCTTTGTGTAAGTTCCAGTACGAAACAGCGCAGGGGCGCACCTGTTATGATTTTCCGATGGTAAAAACAAATTATATGTTGTTGTATCACTTACCAATATATTTAGTTTTTGACCAGCAAATGTGTGCAAATGTGAATTTTTTTTTTTTTCGTCATTAAAACGGCAACGCACCTGCCGCTGCCGGTGTCCTGACATTTTATCCTACCCTGTCAGATTTTCCTACCCTGGTTTACTGCGCACGCGCACATCAATATCGCGTCCTTTGTCACATCACATTTTCATCTACAGGTTACAAACTAGTTTTTGTAGCTATATAGACGGAGCGCTCGGTTTTTCCTGTGGTAAAATGCATTTGGCCAAAATCGCATTTTATAAAAGATGAAATGCTACTGTATGCACAGTCTATTTAAGTGTTGGCTATGTATTGGCTATGACTAGATGGCAAATGTTAGCCCTCTCTCTCAGGCGATGTCCCACATGTCTCAGTTAGTCAGACAGACATCCAATAAATAAAATATGAGCCTTTATAGACAAGTGTTTAGTAGTACTTATTCAAACAAGAAGATATTTATTTACCCTTCGCAAAACTTTGTTCAGCTCAGCTGTTGTCTACTGTGCGGCTGCTGTGGAACTTCAGTTGAATGAGGGGGCGGAGTTATCAGCTTACTGACAGTTTGAGGATCGAATAAGATTTACACAAGCTCGTTTTAAGAACTTTCATTTGCGAAATATTTGTAAAACAGAAAGACAGACGTAAAAGGTTACCAATAGCATTGATTTAAAAAAAAAAAAAAAAAATTAAAATAAAGGGCACTTCGGAGTGTAAGGGCAAAAAGGGCATGTGCTCTGCACAGGTTGAGCCCTACCTGTGCACGTGCCTGCAAGAAATATAGTCGCAACAGCCAAACAATATGAAGAAACGATGTGACTAAATTGCAGAGCGCATCAGATTAACTCTTATTCTGCTTTAGGACAGACAGAAGACAGGCTTAGTTGAAAAGTGGCGTTTCAGGGCCGCTCACGCACAAATGCATAAGCTCATTTTTTATCCACAAACAAAAAAATACGAAAAATATAGCTTAATTTTCGTTTTTTCCGTTTTTCAGACAGAACGAAATATTAATAATAGTGATGTAATAATAATAAAACAATCAGGGTATCTTCCGTCCATTCCAAATCCGTTTCAAATTAAAAAACAGAAAACGAAAAACTCAAGAGGATTCAAGTGAGAGAACATGAATTAAATAACAAGAAATGGAAAAATGGCTCGTTTATTCGTTATTCCATCTAGGTTAACAAACGGAAAATGAGTTTTTGACTTGATTTCTCATTTTGTCGTTTTGGGTTTAAAAAACGGCTTATGGCTTCAATATTTCATTCGCACTTGTGGGCGGAGCTGAAACGCTCCTTTCATCTGATTGGTCGGATCGCTCCGCCTTCAACTCGATCTTACATTCTTTCAGAATAAGAGTCTTATAAGAGTAGTGTCTGAAACCACCGCTCACTGTTAATTAACATAATATTTGAGTCAGATGTTGCTGCGCACATAATTCGTGCTGCTGTGACTTGCAAGTCACGCCTTTAAATTATTTCTAAGTTATAGTATTGTATGAATATTGTCCCACTGTAAATACAGTGCAAATAGTTTTGTCTCCTTGGATAAAAGTGAAGAGGAAATAAAAATCAATAATAGACTGAACAGTTCCATGATAATATGTCTGTAACATTTACCACTCTCATCTTTTAAGTCAAAAGGCACTAGGTAGGTGTGTGTGACATTAATAATTAATTGGGAAAATAACTATAGTTAAATTTATGAAATAAATTAGTAATATTCGTTTTATTACATACTAAATTGAATGGTTTTTCTTTTAGTCTTCTTTGTTGGCCTTGAGAAAGCCAACATATATTTGAACATTATTATCATTTATTATGAGAGTAATTGACAACGACTAAAATTTTAATGTTTCACCAAATTTCCTTCTCAAAAAATCCTAGTGACTTTCATTATCTGAGCAATGAAGGTCTTACACTTAATGTCCACTAGAGGGGGAGACAGGATTTCTATTTACGTAAAATGGCAAATAAATACATTAATTTCATGTGTACTACCATGAATATGCCATATCTGTGTACAAGAATAAACTTCACACTTCAAGCTGTACTTTAAAACTTCCCATTCTGGCTTTTTCAACCTACCTCCAAATGTATTTTAATATATTTTTTATTCACACTGGTTTATGCATTTAATGTTTGTCCATTTGTCCATCTGTTTGTCCATTTTTCATCAGCTGTACATTTTAAGATGTACTCAGTGTTGATAAATCACATGCACTGAATGTAAATGCTAATGTCAGGACTCTCAGTCCTCCTCTTGGTTGGCCAGTGTCCTGCAAAGTTTAGCTACCCCAAATAAACACACCTAAGCTAAGCAAGGTCTTCAGGATCAGTAGCAATGTCCAAGCAAGTGTGTTGGAACTGAACTCTGCAGAACATGGTTCTCCCGGTTCAGGACTGGGTTTTAAATCTATAAATGAATTTGTACAGTTGGGTGTCTGCATGCAGAGGTGTACTTCAGTAAGTACAATGTAAACTGTAATCTATAAAGACAAATCTTCAGATAAGCATTAAGGCCACTGCCTTGAGGTCTCCATCCATTGGTCAAAACAGACCTCGCACCCCACCACACTCCTGCTAGCTGTCAACATTAATTGCGGCTGGTGCCAAATAAAAATTATTATGTATCCCTTGTGCATTGTTCAAATTCACTACCCTTTCGTTATGTTTGGGATGAAAACATTCACTCAATTAAACTGCTGTAAGCATTAGATAAAAAATTTTTTTCCCCTAATTTATTGTTGGTGGATGTTTTTTTCACTGACTTCCATTATAATTACATTTTTGATTGCAAAGCCATGACACATAATCATGCATTCTTGATTGTTTGTGGTTTTCCTTGTTGGTTTTTTCAGATACATCAAGGTAAGTGCACAAAGGTCTCTCTCACCCTCTCTCTCTCTCTCTCTCTCTCTCTTTCTCTCTCTCTCTCAAACACACACACACACACACTATAATTTGCTGTTAAACTCCATATAACTCTATATACAGGCCAGAAACTAAGCCTTTTTTTTTTGCACAGGCCTATCTAAAGGGTTAATGGTCCCACCTAGTGATCAACTGTAAAAATAACAAATGTTACCTCTTCCCAACAGGGGAAACCACCAACAATCAAGAGTGCATGATTATATGGTGTCATGGCTTTGCATCAAAAAATGTCGTTATAATGGAAGTCAATGGGACAAAAACAGCCACCAACAATAAATGAGGGAGAAAAAATTAAAATCTAATGCTGCACAAAAACTAACAATACATCAAAGCCAATCTACAGTTACTAATCTTTGACATGCCCAAGACTGTCATAAAAGGTAAAAAAAAAATATCCAGTCCACAATTACTTTTTATATTGAAAATGTCATTTTGTGTGTGTTTTTTCTTCTCAAATCAGTGACATCATTTATGAACTTGGTAATTAAAGAGTTAAAATCTTGGATTTTCTTTTTAAACATTTGGTAGTTTTGATCAGGACTGAGGGTGATTAATAGATTTATGCAAAACAAAATAAAAAAATCTTTATCTGAGACATTTTTACAGCATTTTAATTTAGTGGGTGTTTTCATCCCAAACATAACAAAAGGCTAGTGAATTTACCCACAGTATACTGTTGAGTTTTTGAAAAATTTCAAGCATTTTCCCAAAATAAGTGTCAAAATAAGATTTGTCACCAATCATTCCATTAGCTGCAACACAGAGAAAGTTGTGGCCAAAATAAGACTCAACTTTACCCCCTAGATGACGAAAACGTCCCCAACAACGCATAAGGGGTATTATGTAACAGCAAGTCATTTGTGCAAGTACATTTGACTTGCAGTTTTCCAAAACTTTATCATTTTTATTTGGCACCAGCTGCAGTAGTTAATGTTGTTTTATATTATACAGCTATCATTGAGCTAAGGTATACCCCCCTACCACCCCATCTATCATTGAAGAACCTGTGTTACACATGAAATTCATGTATTTATCTGTCATTTAAACTTACATAAACAGAAATCCTGTCTCCCCCTCTAGTGGACCTTAAGTGTAAGACTTTCATTGCTCAGATAATGAAAGTCACTAGGATTTTTTGAGAAGGACAAAGTCTGACCAGTTACAGCGACGAGTCAAACGAGTCTGAAGATCTGAGCTGAATTTGGTGAAACATTAAAATTTTAGTCGTTGTCAATTACTCTCATAATAAATGATAATAATGTTCAAATATATGTCGGCTTTCTCAAGGTCAACAAAGAAGACTTAAAGAATAATATCATTCAATTTAGTATGTAATAAAACTAATATTACAAATTTATTTCATAAAATGAACTATATAAATTTTCCCAATTAATTTTTAATGTCACACACACACACCTACCTTGTGCCTTTAGACTTAAAAGACGAGAGTGGTAAATGTTACAGACATATTAACATGGAACTGTTCAGTCTATTATTGATTTTTATTTCCACTTCACTTTTATCCAAGGAGACAGAACTATTTGCACTGTATTTACAGTGGGACAATATTCATACAATACTATAACCTAGAAATAATTTAAAGAGGTGACTTGCAAGTCGCAGCAACACGAATTATGTGTCAAGCTACATCTGGTTTCAGACATTGCTCTTGTAAGACTCTTATTCTGAAAGACTGAGGAGACCGAGTTGAAGGCGGAGCGATCCGACCAATCAGATGAAAGGAGCGTTTCAGCTCCGCCCACAAGTGCGAATGAAATATTGAAGCCATAAGCCGTTTTTTAAACCCAAAACGACAAAATGAGAAATCAAGTCAAAAACTCATTTTCCGTTTGTTAACCTAGATGGAATAACGAATAAACGAGCCATTTTTCCATTTCTCGTTATTTAATTCATGTTCTCTCACTTGAATCCTCTTGAGTTTTTCGTTTTCTGTTTTTTAATTTGAAACGGATTAGGAATGGACGGAAGATACCCTGATTTAAAACAAACTGTCACTTCTATTTTTTTCTTTTTGTAACTGGTTTGATTTGATCATGTCATATCCTCTTGGTCTGAATGCAGTTATTGGATAGAATATTGATTGGAGATTAATCCTAATAAACATGAGTTACAATAAAAATATTACAATAGATTTAAAACAGTGTATTATTCTAATTTCAGTAGCGTGCAGATGCTCTTTTATGTCAGGACCGCGGCGACAGCAGCTCGGACAATCGCTTAGCTTGCTCACATTATGTAGCTAATCTATAACGGGAAAATCATATTGTTTTTATGACATGTTGTTGAGAAAGAAATGTGTCGTTTTAAGGACGTAACATATCGTTATTACGAGAAAATATGTCTTTTTAACTACACAACTCATTATTATCATATGAGCGGGAAAAAATGATATGTGTGGAAGCATGGGCGTAGGTTTGGTCTCAGCTTTGGTGGGGACACCCCGGGAAACACCCCCCCCCCCACCCCAGAATATCACAATACAGAAGTGAATCTACTTCATCTCATTATATTGTATCCTGACCCCGATATACCATCCTGTATACTGTCCCTAAAGAGCTAGTATAACTGTATAATCTCAAAAATGCACTCAAAAAATGAAAATAAAACCTGAGACTGTGTAATGCTGAACAACCAAACGTTTCATTGACATAAATTATGTACATTAGTATTTACACTAACAAAAAATGGAAACAAAGAAACAAATCTAAATAAATAAATATAATAACCCTTTTCTATTATAAACACTATTTACCCTACAGTAGGCCTACACTCGCGTTTATGTTGACTGCAAGATTCCAAGTTAAGGTACAGGCTCATTGACATTCAGTTACTTGCTAACGTAGCATTCTATCATCCTGGGTAACACATACTATCACCAGTTAATACTATTTTCCACAGTAGAATAAAACTGAATATTAAAATGTTTTACTGGCCTTTGTATGTGGCACAGAGACAGCCCTGGTAACTTACCGTCGGCAGTCGTCAACATGCGCCACACACCACCACCACCAGCTGAGCTCGCTGCTAGTGCAAGCACAAAAGTAGTCCCGGCCCGCCCGTGTAGCCTGTCAGACACCCCAGGGCCAATCAAATTACAGCGTTTCTTGTCGTCGTGGCCGTTAGAATCGATCCTAAAAACAGTGCTACAAACAGCAGTTCAAAGGAGCTTGCTGAATATTGGTGGGGACAAATTTGTCATCTCAAAATATTGATAGGGACTAGTACCTAGCGTCCCCCCCTAAACCTACGCCCATGTGTGGAAGCAATGCCTCAACGTATATTTGTTTGTTAAACAGCAAATAAACTCCCCACCAGAATCAGTTTGGAGCGGGGCTCGAACCAGCGGTTGTAACGGTGTATAGGGGTCAAAAAGGCTAAGGACCATTGCCTCCAACTTCTGTAGCTGCACAGCTTTTACACACTCTCTGACTTCCGTTATTATGATTTCTTGTATTGGAAATTAAATTACTCAAAGCTAATTGCAGAGGTGGGAAGTCCAGGTGCCAAAGAGTAAAAGTCCTGCCATATTTTTGTTCCACCCATGAACTCATCAGCAATTGTATAGAAGCAAATTTGTGAAAACCGCTTAAAGGCTCACCACAATTATGGTGGCATAGTGTTTTGTTTTGTTTTTTTTCAGTTGAAGGCTGTGGCTAAATTCAGTTGTAGTTCTTGTGTTTCTCTATTCTTCAGTGATGTTGATTGTAAACAGCAGGTGTTCATCACTAATGCATCTTCATTTAATTAGTCACTTAATTATCTCATAAACTTTAACTCTTTGAGGACTTGGGATTTGACTCAAGACTCGTTTGTGACTTGGAAGGAATGACTTGGTTCCTCCTCTGATGAAATCGGCTGATGAGTTCATGAGTGGAACAAAAATATGGCAGGACTTTTACTCTTTGGCACCTGGACTTCCCACCTCTGGTACTTAAGTACTAAAAGGCGGTATCCCTGCTAACAACATTACGTAACTGTTACGTCGTGTGTTAGCAGATATCTGTACTTTACTAGAGTATAATTTTTTTCTTCTACATATTTTTGCTGAGTTTAATACTTTTACTCCGATAGTTTTTTTATGTGCTGCATCGTTACTCGTTACAATTATAAAAATGTTACGAATCATTCCATTACAAACCCACATTACCACTGCCAGAACTGTAGATGGCAGGTTTGATGAAGCTGGCACATCATTGAGTGAATCAAGCGATTAAGAAGACTGCGCGTGCTGACTGAACTGCTGTGAAGAGAGAGATGAACACCGAGCCGAGCCAGATAATGACTCGTTCACGAGTCAAGAACCGGTTGCATCGGTTTTCGGATCACCAGTAGTTCTTTCTGACAGTTCGATTCAATAAACCAGTTGAAGAAAACAGTTCACCTGTTCTTTTGCGCTCGACGTAATGGCGTCATTGGCGTTGACTGCAAGTCTTCGGTTTACCTGGGCTCATAACAGGCTTGTTCGACTTCATGCAGTTTTGCGCAAACCGATCGTCGGCTGACTTGAAGCAGTGCATGCCGGTTAGAAATTTTGTCCGACTTGATACAGCGCTGACTCCACGTGACTGTGACGTGTGCCATCAAAGTACCACGAGAGCTATTCGAGAGTAGCCGGAGAACTCAGCCAGCGCAGCTTCTGAAGAGCGGCTGCACAGATTCTGATGACGACACAACTGATCCACGATTGGCTGGATTCACTGATGACACCGATGACGTGCATTTCAAGTTTATTGCGAGTCGGCTTCAGTTTCAGAAATTCTCATATGGACTTTTAAAACAGTTCAATACGTTTTTATGTCGTCTTCATCTTATAAATCATATTTATTAAATATTGTTTTACTGTATTTACTTTATTGTTAATATAAAGTTTGTGTATGTTTATTTTGCATGACTTTTTATACAGACCTTTTACAGTATTCAGCAGCATAACCTATTCAAATGAGCATTTTTAAGAACTAAAATGTTAATCTAAAAAGCTTACAATCTATTGTGGTCATAAATGTATGCTCCTATACAAATGATACATAATACATTATGTTCCTCCATTTGTTTGGTTTCTTCATATTCTCTAGTTTATTTAGCTGTGTTTATACTTCACCTGCATGTGGTTAGCAAACTGCTAACAACTTGCTGTAACTTCAACTTAACAACTTGACAACATTCTGTTCACTTTCAAATAGTTGGTCTAAATCACAATATAAATCCAACAGAATTGTGCTTTTCTGTATATGAAAATCAGTGGTGTTATGTTTAAAATGTTAAAAAGCTCAGCAGGAGGGCACTGTGAATCTTGTTGCTGAAACCTTCTTAAAAAACACATACCCACCAGGGAATTTTTTTATAGGTTACTTTTTATCATTTTGTATTAGCAGAAACACCCATGTCATACTGATAAAGTATATATTCAATATGTTATCTTGTTTTGGAAGGCACCCTTCCAAAACACCACTTTTTTTTCTTTTTCTTTTTTTCTTTTTCCAAAACACCACTTATACACACATTTAAACGCGATCAAGTAAGCAATCACCACGTGATCTGCCATGACTGACGTAATTGCAGCAAACTACGGGAGCCACAACGTGTCCGGCTTCATATCTCCGTTTGCAGCTCCTCCCCACCTGCACGCGGCTACTCTCGCCGATCGGTTGCATCCAGCCGCAGCCGATGTCGAACACACCTAACATTAGCACAGAATCGGTTCAGAATCAATCACCAAAAGCATCAGTTCAGTTCAGACGCTCGGTGTGTCGGTTTGCTTCACGCTGAATCAGTAGCGGCGCCAGGATTTTTATTGTAGGTGGGCCTCCAGAAAACTGGATGGGCCAGTTAAAATATGACCCCCCCCCCCCCCCCCCCAAAAAAAAATAAAAAACGGGTCTCCCTTCATCTCCGTCCAGCGCTTTTCTGCGGCACTGAGGAGGACAACTTGTATCGCTGTCCTCAGCTCAGTGCTGAAGGCAAGCGGACAAATAAATACACCTTAATTGTTGGCAGTAAGCTAACTTAATTTATCTCCTATGAACGTTCAATACACAAAAAGACTGAAACGGAATTAAATCTTTCTGAAATCGTTCTGTTTCTCTCTCCATTTATTTGTTTATTTGTTACGTTGTTCAGCTGGTTAATAATATTTCCACGTCCTGGCTGGTGACTTTGTTTGAAACCATCCATTTTCCCCAGCGCTGCAGCATGTGGGTCCGTGTACCTTCGTATAATTCGTTTTTTAATTTAATATTGAAATCTGAAAAATGAAAAAACTGCACATTTTTCTTTTTTTCATTTGTCCCTACAAAACGAAAAATCAAGACTTCGGCTTCGTTTTTTCGTTTTTACGTTCAGGGACAGAAAACGAATAAACAACTTGAATATTCGATCCCTACATGTGGGCGGTAATGAAACGCCCCCCTCCGCTGATTGGTGAACCAAACATTACAACATAATAATAGTCCTAAAAACATAGTAATAGTCCTACAGATTCTTAACGTGTTTATTTCTACTACATTTTATCTCTTTCTCTTCATCATTTTGGTCCTTTGGTCCCTGTTTTATTACAGTACCCACCTGTCAAAATCTTTCTGGCAAAGCTCCACCACGCACTGCAGGGCGGGGAGAAGTGCAGACCGCTTTCAGTTTATGTGAACATGTCATAACTTTTGTTTTAGACAATATGATGCATTTTAAACTATGGGGGAATGTAAATAAAATGACAGATATGAATAGAAATTAGCACATATTTTATTTTTCTATTTTGAGTTTTATTCATAGATCACTTTAGGCAAATCTCGGAAATCATAGGTTGTTTTCCCACTTGCATGGGACTAATGGTTCATCAGAGTGCTTGTTCCAGTGATTGAATTTAATGTGAATTCGACGTCATGATTTGAATGTAAACTCATTTGAGTTATAAGAACATATCAAAACCCTGAAATAACACTTCCAACAATAAACCATAGATCAGTGTCAGAAATTAACTTTCCCATAAGGGGCACCTGATTTTCAGTTGTTGTTGTTGTTGTTGTTGTTGTTTTTTTTTTATTTTTTTACATTTTACCTTTAGTATGTCATATTTAATGTAAGCTACATTTTTACATAAAAAATATAGAATAATTTAGAATAATATGACAATAGGATGTTACCAATTAAATCAGTATTCAGAGATATAGACCCATAGACTGTAAAAAAAATAGTATAGACCCTGTGTCTGAAGATACTTTTATAGATGTATTTAGTTTAATGCTGATCAGACAGTTGTACGTGCATTTACATAGCAATTACAAATGTATAATGATATAAGATTAATGTTTTATACATTTTATAATTTATTTATACAGAAATATGATTTTATTTAATGAAATGAAAATGAAACTTGAATTATGATAGTAATATCACCACTAGGTGGCGGTATTTCATTGTGTTCATAAATAAGCCTTTTATTCAATCTATTCGTTCAAAATTCTTCATTAATTGATTCAGAAATAAAATTAAGTTGCTGTCTATAATAATTGGTCAGTGAATTGTTGTCTATAATAATGGATCTTTCAAAGACTGATTCTTTAAGGAACGTTACACCATTCTTTGCTCGTACTGTGAGTCACACAGCGGTTCTGTGAAGTGGGCAGCGAAAATAAAACTTTTCTATGCTATCAGTTAGATGGCTAGTACCCAATATGAATTAAATAAACTCAGCTTATTGTAGACCGTTTTCTACGAGTCATTTAACGATCGTCCGTTATTGTTTCATGTGCGTTTCCCAAAAAATGCACTTACACAGTCGCACGTAGCCGTGCTTTAAGTGCTACTTTTAGGAGTCTCTATCCGTTTGACAAGTGATGAAAAGTCATCTTGAAGAATGGCTCAGAATTTTAGGCCTACACAATCGTTTATTGAAATGTTTACCTAATATCTCGGCGTTCCAGATAACTCGCATATAATAACAATTATATTATATATTTTATATATATTATATTATTATGGTATAGTGTATAATATTATACTTTACATAATAATAATAATAATATTAACAATAATAAATATATATAGAGAGAGAAACGTGATTTTAAGCTGTTTTTCTTGCACGTCAGCAAGTTATTGACAGAACCCCCCCCACCCCAAAGCATATTTCCTACATTACTTATTTTATAATTTTTTTTTGTTCAATCATTTAATTTAGATGTATTTTTATTTTTTTCTTCACTTTTTAATTATTTAATAATAATAATAAAAAAAAACATTGTAAGAAGAAAGATTTATGCGGTCACCTGCAGGGCAATCAGCAGATTAGACATTAAACTTTATGCAAGTGCAATGTGATTATAAGGATTTGATTGTACGTTATTGTAAATTTTTTATTCGTTTTTGCTGTTGTTTTAAATGAATTCATAAATGAAAAAATTAAAAAAGGCAGAAAAAATAAAAATACACATAATGTAGGAAATATATTCCAAAATTATACATTGATAATCTGTAAATGATTTGCTGACTTGCACGAAAACCAGCAACCTATTTGACCCCATAGTTCAAAATGCAGCATATTGTCTAAAACAAAAGTTATGACTACATGTTCACATAAACTGAAAGCAGTCTGCACTTCTCCCCGCCCTGCAGTGCGTCACGGAGCTTTGCCAGACAGATTTTGATAGGTGTGTACCTAATGAATATTAATGGATCTATTACAGATAATGTTGACGCAATTTCTAGTTTTTGCTATGACTATTACTCTAAATTATATACTTCTAAATTTAGTGAGCAAAATATGACTTCTTTTTGTAACCAGCTTAAAAATGTTAAAACAATTACTGAGGCGGACCAAAAGTTATGTGATTTACCAATTACTATTACGGAAATTAAGCAAGCTATTGAACATTTAAAATGTAATAAATCACCCGGTAATGATGGAATTACTTCAGAGTTCTATAAGCAGTTTTCTGAGATTCTTTCCCCGTTTCTTTTTGAAGTATACTCTGAAAGCTTACAGTACTCACAGCTTCCTACAACTATGACGCAAGGTATAATTAGTTTGATTCCTAAGCCCAAGAAAGATTTGTTGCTTATTGATAATTGGAGACCCATTAGTTTGTTAAATAATGATTATAAAATATTTGCTCAGGTATTTGCCCAAAGATTCAAATTAGTATTAGATTCCATTATTGATGAAAATCAATCTGGGTTTATGAGAAACCGTCATATATGTAACAACATTAGACTTATTTTTGATCTTATTGATTATTCTGACCTTATAAATGATGATAGCTTTATACTTTTTTTAGACTTTTTCAAAGCCTTTGATTCGGTTGAGCATCCTTTTATTTTCTACTGTTTAGAACACTTTGGGTTTGGGGCTTATTTCTGTAATGCTATGAAAACTCTTTATGCGGGGGGAAATACACTGTAAAAAATGATTCACTTTATTTACTCAATAAAATTGTTTAAAATGTTACATTCAATATTATTAATTAAATTTAACACTTTATAATTAATTATTAATAATCAAATTAGATGGTTACAACCAACCATTCAAAATGAGTAGAATAACATGAAAAAATTAATTAAAATTTTCACAAAAATATTGATTTTATTGAAAACAGAAACAAAAAACACTATGCTAAAGAATACTATGTTATACATGCCAGGCCAGTAGTTGGGGATCATGAAACACTATACATGTTCACATTTTTGTTGCTTAAATAGATATGATACAGGCATCATGTTCAGAAGTTTGTGTCTTCAGTCCCCCAAAAGTTATTGAAGACACCTAAGGTTCACAAACAGAATCTCTGAAGGAAAAAAAGGTACATTTATAGGGTTACCATTATAGTGGTCAGTGTTTGCTTTAGTTGGGCTCTTGACCCTTGACTTTTTAATGTTACATTTTGTACTGCTGTTGTAACTGAATTATAACAGCTAGATTTGCTGACAGAATTGCGGTGGTCCTGGTTATAATCTAGCACAATCTTTGTTTGGCCTGAGCATTATAAATTGAGCCTGTTCTCTGAGACAAATTGACATTCATTAAAGCAACATCTGTAATTCTGCAATAGAAGACCTGGATTTTTATGTGAAATCCAGAATTTAAGAATTCTGATTAAGAAAAAAAAAATGCGATGGAGAAGGACTTTCTCTTTGGCACTAAGTGACATCAAGAACCAGCATATGATTCTCAAGAATGGTGACAGACAGCATGATGGGATCCATAAATTAGTTTTGATTGGTGGCACCCAGAATGCAGTGCAGCAAGATTTTTGATGGTCACCATTGTTGAGATTCTCAGGCTGATTCTTGATGTTTGTGTGCCTAAATAAAATTTTCTTTTTTTTTTTTTTTTAATGTCCAGACCTTATGCTGTTCAAACATAGGACAACTGAAATCCAGACCAAATGCTGTCAAAACAAACAACACCACCTGATCTTACTCTTTATTGGCTTATCTAGCGGCAATCTCACAATTACAGCAACCAAAAAAAGTTTTGTTTGAAAGGTTAAGGGTAAAGTTCCCAACTACAGCAAACACTGACCACCGTAATGGTAACCAAAATTTAGATTATTCTCCTGCAGTGATTTTGTTTGTTAACATCAGGTGTCTCCAGTTTTGGTAGCTTGAAAACATGAGCTTTTGAACATGATGCCTGTATCATCTCCATGTAATCAACTAAAACATGACTTTGTAAATTACATTTTTGGGCTGTGTTTCTTAGTCGCCAACTACTGGCCTGGTATGCATAACATAATGTTCATAGTGTGTTGTTTTTCTTAAAGAAATGTTATTTTTTTGTTGTTGTTTCTATTTGTTTAAACTTAGCTTATTTTTTGTGCTATTTAACTCATTTTGAATGGTTAATTTCTAAGTATCTCATTTGATTAATTCTAATGAATTCTTATGTGTTAAATTTAATTAATAATATTGCTTGTAATCTGTTGCCACAATTTTATTAACTAAATATAATGTATTATTTTTAACAGTGTACACCAACTACACACGCATTTCCTATCATGTATGCCTATGAAAGATGGTCAAACCAATCACAGTAGGTATGGGGCGGGTTAATTTGTGCCACCCCGCCTCTATATGCAGGCTGCAGCTGGGTGCTTCTCGTTTTATCCAACAAAACCGATATTTTTAAATATATTTTAATTAATTTTTTCATTTTATTTTACTCATTTTGAATAATTTCTTTCAAGCATCTCATTTGATTAATTCCAATTAATTCTAATGTGTTAAATGTAATTAACAATATTGCTTGTAATCTGTTGCCACAATTTAATTGAGTAAATATAGAGTATCACTTTTTACAGTGTAGTTCTGTGAAATTAAAGAATGGCACTACTCAAAGATTTAATTTGGAAAGAGGAGTTAGGCAAGGCTGCCCAGTCTCAGTTTACCTCTTTCTTATTGTTGCTCAGGTGTTTTGTCACTTTATTAAATCATCCAATTTAAAAGGAATTCAAGTTGAAGAGAGAAGTGTTCTGATAAGTCAGTTGGCTGATGACACGGCTCTTTTCCTGAAAAATGTTGATCAAATTCAGTCAGCGGTCAAGATCATTGAAGTTTTTTCCAGTGCCTCAGGGCTTTGTCTTAATTTACAAAAATGTGAACTATTTGCTTTAAAAAGTTGCCATTACAGAAATATATGTAATATCCCTGTAAAGGATTCTCCTACTTATTTGGGTATGGTTATTACTAAAAATGAGCAGGAGAGAATCTCACAAAATTTTGACCCAGTGATTAAAAAAGTAAAGAACAGATTTAATATTTGGTTGCAGAGAGACTTGTCTCTCAAAGGTCGTTGTCTGCTGGCTAAAGCGGAAGGTATTTCAAGGCTTACTTATATAGCTTCCTCAATACACTCAGATAATAAAACAAATAAGATAATTGATCAAATTATGCTGAATTTTTTGTGGAAAAACCGTATACACTATATTAGAAAATCTGTTATTGTTAATTCATATAAAAATGGAGGGCTTGATTATTTAGATTTTTCTATTTTAAATAACACTTTCAAAATTAACTGGTTGAAATATTTTCTAAAAAACACTGATTCTGTTTGGAATATGATATCTAAATTGGTTTTTGACAAACTTGGTGGACTTTCATTTTTGCTTGTGTGATTATAAAATCGATAAACTTCCAGTTAAACTGTCAGCTTTTCACAGGCAAGCACTTTTGGCTTGGAAGTTAATTTACAAGCATAATTTTTCTCCACATCATTATTACATCTGGAATAATTGTAATATTTTATACAAACATAAGAGTATATTTTTGAAAACTTGGTTTGATGAGGGCATTCTTGTGGTTGGTCAGTTGTTGAATTATCAGGGGTATTTAATGACTTATGATGAGTTTCTTTCATACTTCAACCTCCCTGTTTCCCCTAAAGAATTTGCCTCTGTAATTGGTGCTATCTCTTTGGGTGTTGTCTCTCTATGTAGAGGTATTTCATACTCTAAACGTGTGTCTTTATTGCATCTTACTGATACGATTTGTGGTAAAGTTTGTTTTTCGACAAGCAAAAATAATAAGGCTATACGTTCCCTTTTTCAAAAAGAACTTGTAAGTAAACCACATGTTATTTTCTATTGGTCAAAGTTTATTGGAACTATTAATTGGAATAAGGTCTGGTTGTTACCTAATAAATATATTCTTACAAATAAGGTCAAGGAAATTTCGTTCAAGATACTGCATAAATTTTACCCTGCTAAACATTTTTTATCCAAATTTAATAAAGACATTGATGTAAATTGCTCATTTTGTTTTTTGCAGCCAGAAACTGTACCTCATATTTTCTGGCACTGTCGGTATACCAAAAGGCTGTGGTGGGAAGTTTCTAAATTTATAAATAACAAATTAGATTGTAATTTTCTTTTGTTATACGAACATGTAATATTTGGTTTTTTACAATATGAAAAGAGTATGGAAAAGGAAGCGTATATTATTAATCTTTTGATTATTTTAGTTAAGTTTCATATTCATAGGTGCAAATTTACTAATCAGAATCCTTTATTTTCTGTGGTATTGAAAGATTTAGAAAATTATATGGTTTCCATTAAGGACAGTACAAACAAAAAAGCTGTTAAAACCATGTATTTGTTGAATAATTTTAAGATTTTGTGAAATGTCAAAGCCTTTAATTTTTTGTTTGGTCTATTGAGTTTTATTTCTATTCAATTTTTGTATTTTACATTTGTGTATCTTTAACCCTGGCATTTTATTTTATTTTCTATTTTTATTTTCTATTTTTATTCTTTTTTTGTATGTGTGTTCATTTTCTGTAATTGTTATTCTTGCAATAAAAAAAAAAAAAAAAAAAAAAGATAGGTGTGTACCTATTATAATAAAACAGCCGTGTGCCAAAGGACCAAAATGATGAAGAGAAAGAGATAAAATGTAGTAGAAATAAACACATTAAGAATCTGTAGGACTATTACTATGTTTTTAGGACTATTATTATGTTGTAATGTTTGGTTGACCAATCAGCGGAGGGGGGCGTTTCATTACCGCCCACATGTAGGGATCGAATATTCAAGTTGTTTATTCGTTTTCTGTCCCTGAACATAAAAACGAAAAAAATTAATCCGAAGTCTTGATTTTTCGTTTTGTTTGGACAAATGAAAAAAAGAAAAATGTGCAGTTTTTTCATTTTTCAGATTTCAATATTAAATAAAAAAACGAATTATACGAAGGTACACGGACCCATGTGCCCTTCTGGCTTCATGTTTGCCACAACCCTCAGAAAAATGTTTCCAGTCTTTGAAGCCCGTATTAATGAATCTATCCTCATAAGCTGCTTCAGGGAAATGACGACAAGACTTACAAAAACATGTTCACATTTTTGTTGCTTAAATAGATATGATACAGGCATCATGTTCAGAAGTTTGTGTCTTCAGTCCCCCAAAAGTTATTGAAGACACCTAAGGTTCACAAACAGAATCTCTGAAGGAAAAAAAGGTACATTTATAGGGTTACCATTATAGTGGTCAGTGTTTGCTTTAGTTGGGCTCTTGACCCTTGACTTTTTAATGTTACATTTTGTACTGCTGTTGTAACTGAATTATAACAGCTAGATTTGCTGACAGAATTGCGGTGGTCCTGGTTATAATCTAGCACAATCTTTGTTTGGCCTGAGCATTATAAATTGAGCCTGTTCTCTGAGACAAATTGACATTCATTAAAGCAACATCTGTAATTCTGCAATAGAAGACCTGGATTTTTATGTGAAATCCAGAATTTAAGAATTCTGATTAAGAAAAAAAAAATGCGATGGAGAAGGACTTTCTCTTTGGCACTAAGTGACATCAAGAACCAGCATATGATTCTCAAGAATGGTGACAGACAGCATGATGGGATCCATAAATTAGTTTTGATTGGTGGCACCCAGAATGCAGTGCAGCAAGATTTTTGATGGTCACCATTGTTGAGATTCTCAGGCTGATTCTTGATGTTTGTGTGCCTAAATAAAATTTTCTTTTTTTTTTTTTTTTAATGTCCAGACCTTATGCTGTTCAAACATAGGACAACTGAAATCCAGACCAAATGCTGTCAAAACAAACAACACCACCTGATCTTACTCTTTATTGGCTTATCTAGCGGCAATCTCACAATTACAGCAACCAAAAAAAGTTTTGTTTGAAAGGTTAAGGGTAAAGTTCCCAACTACAGCAAACACTGACCACCGTAATGGTAACCAAAATTTAGATTATTCTCCTGCAGTGATTTTGTTTGTTAACATCAGGTGTCTCCAGTTTTGGTAGCTTGAAAACATGAGCTTTTGAACATGATGCCTGTATCATCTCCATGTAATCAACTAAAACATGACTTTGTAAATTACATTTTTGGGCTGTGTTTCTTAGTCGCCAACTACTGGCCTGGTATGCATAACATAATGTTCATAGTGTGTTGTTTTTCTTAAAGAAATGTTATTTTTTTGTTGTTGTTTCTATTTGTTTAAACTTAGCTTATTTTTTGTGCTATTTAACTCATTTTGAATGGTTAATTTCTAAGTATCTCATTTGATTAATTCTAATGAATTCTTATGTGTTAAATTTAATTAATAATATTGCTTGTAATCTGTTGCCACAATTTTATTAACTAAATATAATGTATTATTTTTAACAGTGTACACCAACTACACACGCATTTCCTATCATGTATGCCTATGAAAGATGGTCAAACCAATCACAGTAGGTATGGGGCGGGTTAATTTGTGCCACCCCGCCTCTATATGCAGGCTGCAGCTGGGTGCTTCTCGTTTTATCCAACAAAACCGATATTTTTAAATATATTTTAATTAATTTTTTCATTTTATTTTACTCATTTTGAATAATTTCTTTCAAGCATCTCATTTGATTAATTCCAATTAATTCTAATGTGTTAAATGTAATTAACAATATTGCTTGTAATCTGTTGCCACAATTTAATTGAGTAAATATAGAGTATCACTTTTTACAGTGTAGTTCTGTGAAATTAAAGAATGGCACTACTCAAAGATTTAATTTGGAAAGAGGAGTTAGGCAAGGCTGCCCAGTCTCAGTTTACCTCTTTCTTATTGTTGCTCAGGTGTTTTGTCACTTTATTAAATCATCCAATTTAAAAGGAATTCAAGTTGAAGAGAGAAGTGTTCTGATAAGTCAGTTGGCTGATGACACGGCTCTTTTCCTGAAAAATGTTGATCAAATTCAGTCAGCGGTCAAGATCATTGAAGTTTTTTCCAGTGCCTCAGGGCTTTGTCTTAATTTACAAAAATGTGAACTATTTGCTTTAAAAAGTTGCCATTACAGAAATATATGTAATATCCCTGTAAAGGATTCTCCTACTTATTTGGGTATGGTTATTACTAAAAATGAGCAGGAGAGAATCTCACAAAATTTTGACCCAGTGATTAAAAAAGTAAAGAACAGATTTAATATTTGGTTGCAGAGAGACTTGTCTCTCAAAGGTCGTTGTCTGCTGGCTAAAGCGGAAGGTATTTCAAGGCTTACTTATATAGCTTCCTCAATACACTCAGATAATAAAACAAATAAGATAATTGATCAAATTATGCTGAATTTTTTGTGGAAAAACCGTATACACTATATTAGAAAATCTGTTATTGTTAATTCATATAAAAATGGAGGGCTTGATTATTTAGATTTTTCTATTTTAAATAACACTTTCAAAATTAACTGGTTGAAATATTTTCTAAAAAACACTGATTCTGTTTGGAATATGATATCTAAATTGGTTTTTGACAAACTTGGTGGACTTTCATTTTTGCTTGTGTGATTATAAAATCGATAAACTTCCAGTTAAACTGTCAGCTTTTCACAGGCAAGCACTTTTGGCTTGGAAGTTAATTTACAAGCATAATTTTTCTCCACATCATTATTACATCTGGAATAATTGTAATATTTTATACAAACATAAGAGTATATTTTTGAAAACTTGGTTTGATGAGGGCATTCTTGTGGTTGGTCAGTTGTTGAATTATCAGGGGTATTTAATGACTTATGATGAGTTTCTTTCATACTTCAACCTCCCTGTTTCCCCTAAAGAATTTGCCTCTGTAATTGGTGCTATCTCTTTGGGTGTTGTCTCTCTATGTAGAGGTATTTCATACTCTAAACGTGTGTCTTTATTGCATCTTACTGATACGATTTGTGGTAAAGTTTGTTTTTCGACAAGCAAAAATAATAAGGCTATACGTTCCCTTTTTCAAAAAGAACTTGTAAGTAAACCACATGTTATTTTCTATTGGTCAAAGTTTATTGGAACTATTAATTGGAATAAGGTCTGGTTGTTACCTAATAAATATATTCTTACAAATAAGGTCAAGGAAATTTCGTTCAAGATACTGCATAAATTTTACCCTGCTAAACATTTTTTATCCAAATTTAATAAAGACATTGATGTAAATTGCTCATTTTGTTTTTTGCAGCCAGAAACTGTACCTCATATTTTCTGGCACTGTCGGTATACCAAAAGGCTGTGGTGGGAAGTTTCTAAATTTATAAATAACAAATTAGATTGTAATTTTCTTTTGTTATACGAACATGTAATATTTGGTTTTTTACAATATGAAAAGAGTATGGAAAAGGAAGCGTATATTATTAATCTTTTGATTATTTTAGTTAAGTTTCATATTCATAGGTGCAAATTTACTAATCAGAATCCTTTATTTTCTGTGGTATTGAAAGATTTAGAAAATTATATGGTTTCCATTAAGGACAGTACAAACAAAAAAGCTGTTAAAACCATGTATTTGTTGAATAATTTTAAGATTTTGTGAAATGTCAAAGCCTTTAATTTTTTGTTTGGTCTATTGAGTTTTATTTCTATTCAATTTTTGTATTTTACATTTGTGTATCTTTAACCCTGGCATTTTATTTTATTTTCTATTTTTATTTTCTATTTTTATTCTTTTTTTGTATGTGTGTTCATTTTCTGTAATTGTTATTCTTGCAATAAAAAAAAAAAAAAAAAAAAGATAGGTGTGTACCTATTATAATAAAACAGCCGTGTGCCAAAGGACCAAAATGATGAAGAGAAAGAGATAAAATGTAGTAGAAATAAACACATTAAGAATCTGTAGGACTATTACTATGTTTTTAGGACTATTATTATGTTGTAATGTTTGGTTGACCAATCAGCAGAGGGGGGCGTTTCATTACCGCCCACATGTAGGGATCGAATATTCAAGTTGTTTATTCGTTTTCTGTCCCTGAACATAAAAACGAAAAAAATTAATCCGAAGTCTTGATTTTTCGTTTTGTTTGGACAAATGAAAAAAAGAAAAATGTGCAGTTTTTTCATTTTTCAGATTTCAATATTAAATAAAAAAACGAATTATACGAAGGTACACGGACCCATGTGCCCTTCTGGCTTCATGTTTGCCACAACCCTCAGAAAAATGTTTCCAGTCTTTGAAGCCCGTATTAATGAATCTATCCTCATAAGCTGCTTCAGGGAAATGACGACAAGACTTACAAAAACAGCATCTCTTGAGATGCTCATTTCTTGATGAATTTAAAATAAAATAAGCTGCTTTGTTTTGTTTTACGTTTCATATCGGAAAAACTGTCTGTGTCTGTCTTGAATGAATGACGTCCGCCAACGTCATTTATTTCATTGGATCACTTGCTGGTGGGGTAGAAGCCGCTGATTGGCTGAGAAGCTTTCGCTCAAAGCTTTCCTCGGGCTGCTTATTGGATGAACCGCTAGAATGAAAATCACTCACTACTCATAGGCCTGGGCCAAAATGGGTGGGCCCGGACCTTAAATGGGTGGGCCCAGGCCCACCCGGGCCCAATGGTAGCGCCGCGGCTGCGCTGAATCACACATGCGCAGTATCATCAGCTCCTCGGTTCACGAATCAGACACGTCTGACAGAAACGGTTCTTCACTCGTGAACGAGTCAATAGGCTTGTTCGACTTCATGCAGTTTTGCGCAAACCGATCGTCGGCTGACTTGAAGCAGTGCATGCCGGTTAGAAATTTTGTCCGACTTGATACAGCGCTGACGCCACTTGACTGTGACGTGTGCCGTCAAAGTACCACGAGAGCGATTCGAGAGTAGCCGGAGAACTCAGCCAGCGCAGCTTCTGAAGAGCGGCTGCACAGGTTCTGATGACGACACAACTGATCCAGGATTGGCTGGATTCACTGATGACACCGATGACGTGCATTTCAAGTTTATTGCGAGTCGACTTCAGTTTCAGAAATTCTCATATGGACTTTTAAAACAGTTCAATACGTTTTTATGTCATCTTCATCTTATAAATCATATGTATTAAATATTGTTTTACTGTATTTACTTTATTGTTAATATAAAGTTTGTGTATGTTTATTTTGCATGACTTTCTTTTTTATACAGACCCTTTACAGTATTCAGCAGCATAACCTATTCAAATGAGCATTTTTAATAACTAAAATATTAATCTTAAAAACATACAATCTAATGTGGTCATAAATGTATGCTCCATATACAAATGATACATAATACATTATGTTCCTCCATTTGTTTGGTTTCTTCATATTCTCTAGTTTATTTTGCTGTGTTTATACTTCACCTGCATGTGGTTAGCAAACTGCTAACAACTTGCTGTAACTTCAACTTAACAACTTGACAACATTCTGTTCACTTTCAAATAGTTGGTCTAAATCACAATGTAAATCCAACACAATTGTGATTTTCTGTATATGAAAATCAGTGGTGTTATGTTTAAAATGTTAAAAAGAGCTCAGCTGGAGGGTACTGAAAATCTTGTTGCTGAAACCTTCTTAAAAAACACTTTTTTTTTATAGGTTACTTTTATCATTTTGTATTAGCAGAAACACCCATGTCATACTGCTAAAGTATATATCCAATATGTTATATTGAAGACACCCTTCCAAAACACCACTTATACACACATCTTAAACGCGTGTTAATACCATTAATACATAGAGTTACTTAATCACTTAATCATGAAAACAATGGAAATCACTGATACAAATGTTGAGCCAAAACTGAAAGTGGACTTAAAAGGGTAATTGCAATTGTTGCTAACTATAAGTAATAATGAATGGAACAGGTGTTGGCTATGGTCCCATGATTCCTTAGGATATATAAAGAACCTGCATTACCCTGTGTAACACACAACAAAATGGACAATGTAACCATTAATGTGTTAGACAGCAAAGGCAATGTTGTCATGCTAACGGTTTCCAAGGACATCGCTGAAAGGATGCAAAATGGTAAGTAAACCACATGACTGTGAAATAATTACAAGTCACCAATGATTTGTGCAAGTTTTTTATTTATCACTTATTCCCCCAGATCAAATGTTCCTTTCCTCTGTCATGGAGAAAGTATCAGCTGTTGAAACAAAAGGTACACATTTACTTAATGAACCAGAATATACAGGAAATAAGTCTTGAGTGAAACTGACCACATCTACAATCTTCTCTCCAAACAGCTCTCCTCAGTGGCCCAGCTTGTGCTGCAAAGCTTTTCCAACCTCCTATTCCATGTCCCACTACCTCCACTAGGTCGCTGACACCCCTAAACCTCAGTTTTGTGAAACCACCATCCACCAGCCAGTGCCCCATTTCTACCACTAAGCCCCCTGTACCACCTCCACCATCCACCAGCCAGTGCCCCATTTCTACCACTAAGCCCCCTGTACCACCTCCACCATCCACCAGCCAGTGCCCCATTACTACCACTAAGCCCCCTGTACCACCTCCACCATCCACCAGCCAGTGCCCCATTTCTACCACTAAGCCCCCTGTACCACCTCCACCATCCACCAGCCAGTGCCCCATTACTACCACTAAGCCCCCTGTACCACCTCCACCATCCACCAGCCAGTGCCCCATTTCTACCACTAAGCCCCCTGTACCACCTCCACCATCCACCAGCCAGTGCCCCATTTCTACCACTAAGCCCCCTGTACCACCTCCACCATCCACCAGCCAGTGCCCCATTACTACCACTAAGCCCCCTGTACCACCTCCACCATCCACCAGCCAGTGCCCCATTTCTACCACTAAGCCCCCTGTACCACCTCCACCATCCACCAGCCAGTGCCCCATTTCTACCACTAAGCCCCCTGTACCACCTCCACCATCCACCAGCCAGTGCCCCATTACTACCACTAAGCCCCCTGTACCACCTCCACCATCCACCAGCCAGTGCCCCATTTCTACCACTAAGCCCCCTGTACCACCTCCACCATCCACCAGCCAGTGCCCCATTACTACCACTAAGCCCCCTGTACCACCTCCACCATCCACCAGCCAGTGCCCCATTACTACCACTAAGCCCCCTGTACCACCTCCACCATCCACCAGCCAGTGCCCCATTACTACCACTAAGCCCCCTTTACTACTTACCTCCACTGTCAAGGACCCACCACCTTCCACTCTGCAATCTGGTGCAGCGTGTGGAAACCCTTCAGCATCCATTCAACCTTCATCCCCTTCCTTCCAGTCAGACAGGCACGAGTCTCAAGGTATTGCATCAAATACTGTAAGGAAGATAAATGGCAATACTGTTGTTAAATTACATAATTTTCTTTGTTGATCTATTTCTCTCCTTATCCCCTCCATTTTACAGACATAACACATACAATGACACTATTTCTACTGGACCTTACAAAAACTCATCAGCACCTTTATTTTCGGAACAAAATGGCATTCTATAAAAAAATACAAAACTTATTTTCACTAAAGGGCTACAACTTGTCAAGTGAGAAAATTCGAAAAAAACTAGCAAACATGTTAACTACTTATAAGAGAGTGAAAGACCGGCGTCGTGCCACTGGGGAAGGGAAGATCACCTGGGAGTACTATACAGTAAGTTGAAGACTGATTTACTTTGTTTCTGAAATAACATTGTCCTGTGTTACATGACTGAAACATTGGTCATTTTACATCCACCCCCACCAGCTAATGGATGAGTTATTTGGGTCATCGGGGATCGGTACTGCACCACCTGGCACCATTCACTCCACACCTCTGGGTTTGGAAGAGACCTCTTCCACAAGCAGGCCCACAACGTCTTCTCTTCAAGACCAGCTGGTAGGTGCTAGTATGGATGAACAGCCAGGAACTGAAACCATACAAAATGCAAACATCACAAGGCGGCAAAGGCGACCACAACCCTTACGATTCCTGGACTCTTATGAAGAGCATGCAGAGAGAAGGACCGCTGTGCTTGAGTCCCTGGTAAGGCCAGATCTGGAGAGATGGCGGCGACTTAAGGAGAGGCGGAGAAGGTCCTTTGAAAAAAAGATGGTGACCAGCTTGGGAACAATTGTGGAGGAGCTAAAAAAAATGGGGAAAAGACAAGCGCAAATTATGCATCTATTACAGAACCCACATGAACCCCAATAAAATTATAATCTATAGATGTTAACTCTTTTGATTTACACCTTTCCCCAAAATGTCCCTTGTCCCCCCCCCCCCCCCCAAAAAAAAAAAACATTTCTAATGACAAACTAATTTTGTTCAATAAAACAAATTTCTTTATTTCAACAAAATCTGTTTGTTTTCTCATTTGTTGAATATTTCTGAACATTCAAATCTTTACTTTTCATCTTTTGTTTTGTATGTTAAGTATACACACAAGTTAGATCTGGCCACAAATCTGGTCTCTATAATGACATGCATTAGTGTTGTGGGGTTGCTGGGGGTATGGTTCATCATCAACACCATCACCTACCACAACAACTTGATCACTGGGCTCTAAACAAAGATTATGCAAAATGCAGCAGGCTGAGACTGCTGAGCTGATATTAGAAATGCTTCTCATTTGCAGGTAATGGAGCCTCCTAAACTTAGATTTTAGAATGCCAAACGCATGCTCAATGACCACGCGAGCTGCATTGAGCTTTCTGTTAAAATATCTTTGCCTAGCAGACAAGTGGCCATTGTCTCTATAAGGCCTCATAAGTTGAGGCAACAAAGGGTAGGCAGAATCCCCAATTATGTGCATTCCCTGTGGAACAAGTGAATGAGGATCTTCAAGAACACGACAAACTTCTGTGAAGCGAAATGCTCTGGCATCATGCCAACTCCCAGGGTGACCCACACTAATGTGACAGAAGCGCCGCTGACTGTCACAAAACCCAGTTAAATTTACAGAATAAAACTGTTTCCTATTCATGTATGCTAGGGGATTATCACAGTGGGGTCTCATTATAGGAATGTGACACCCATCTACCGCACATACAGTGTTGGGGAAACCTGCTGTGTCAAAGCCTAACTTTGACATCTCCAGCCTTTGACCTCTGGGCCAGGATATGTGGTGGGCCATGTATGTGTTAATATTGTAACAAAACTCATGGAGATGCTTGGCAAGAGTGGATTTTGACATGTTAAATCTATCTGCCACCCCACGATATGACTCCTGATTCACCAATGTCCAAAGGCAGGCAAGAACACTGTTCGTGAGTGGCAGTTTGGTCTGTTGTAAATTCATATACACAGGACCAAGGGTAGTGATGACATCCTGCAAAGGTAGAAAAATAGGTAATCAAGACAACATGCTAACACTTGTAATAGTTCAATGAATTTTATATTAACCAGTCCAGTACAAACCTCCACTTGTTCTCTGGAAAGCCTGAAATGACTTCTAAATTCTGAGAGACTGTAGAGAGGGACAACATCCTCCACAAAATTGGCTATTTTTGGAACCATTCTATATAAGAACAAGAGGAATTGTACTCACTATATAGGCTACAGTATGTAGCCTACCTGAACACACATGTAACATTAGTCAAACATTTATTATCAGTGTTTTATGTTGAATAGGGATTTTAATTAAATAATTAGTATACACAGAAGTGTTAAAATTTGAGTAAAACTCATTCTCTCTAATTAAACCAAAATAATAACAACTATTGTTAAAAGGCAAGCAACAAGAGCTATTGATTACAAAAAACACCCATTACATCATTGCAAATACTTTAGACTTTCGATACAGTGTTTTTATTCAACATAAAATTTTCCGATTCTATGTATAGGTCTAGTAACTTTAAAGTTAAATTGCTAATGTGTCTATAATTTGTTTAAAAATAAACTTTTTACATTTAACCTTTACTCACCTTCGTTGCTCATCGTGCTCAATGTATTGCAAAAATAATGGATTTTCTATTGCTTCCAGCTCATCTGCGATCAAGTAAGCAAACGCCACGTGATCTGCCATGACTGACGTAATTGCAGCAAACTACGGGAGCAACAACGTGTCCGGCTTCATATCTCCGTTTTCAGCTCCTCCCCACCTGCACGCGGCTACTCTCGCCGATCGGTTGCATCCAGCCGCAGCCGATGTCGAACACACCTAATCTTTTGTTCGTTATCTGGCTCGGCTTGGTATTCATCTCTCTCTTCACAGCAGTTCAGTCAGTGTGCTGTTTGAGTAAATTAATTACCCCGGGATATTGGTTTGTTTGAACTCAGAGGGAGTGTCAGCCACATTAAAAAAGTTAACAGCTTAAGTCATTTGTGGATTAATGCGTATTGGAAACGTGAACCGTTTCAAACGATTCAGTTTGATTTGGTGAACTGGTTCAAAAAGATCCGGTTACATCGAATGATTCTTTCGCGAACCGGATATCACAAACTGCTTTGTTTTGAACTCTCTCACAACAGGCACGGAAGAGAAGACAATGCTGAATAAAGTCATATTTTTTGCTATTTTTGGACCAAAATGTATTTTCGATGCTTCAAAAAATTCTAACTGACCCTCTGATGTCACATGGACTCCTTTGAAGATGTTTTTCTTACCTTTCTGGACATGGACAGTATACCGTACACACAGCTTCAATGGAGGGACTGAGAGCTCTCAGACTAAATCTAAAATATCTTAAACCGTGTTCCAAAAATAAACGGAGGTCTTATTACGGGTTTGGAACGACATGAGGGTAAGTTATTAATGACATAATTTTGCAAATTGGGCGAACTAACCCTGTAACCGTTTTTTGTTTACAAAAAGTTACAGTCAAAGGAATTGTGATTGTCCTTTAGGTTAATCATTTGAAATAGTAAAAGCAATATGTTCAAACTTTTGACTACTTTCTTTAATAGCTACATAACACAATACTTGTACTTTTACTTTAAGTACTTGAGTAGTAAATTTTAAAATAGACTACTTGCAATACTTAAGTACAAAAAATGTTGAATACTTTAGTACTTCTACTTAAGTGTGGTGCTTAAAGAGCACTTCAACTTCTACTCAAGTCACTTTTTTGATAGAGCACTTGTACTTTTACTCAAGTCTGGGTCTCTAGTACTTTATACATCTCTGAACCTACATGAACCACTGAGCCACTGCCGCCCTTGAGATGTTGCTATATAGGATGAAAAGTTGACATCCCTACTATACTTCACTGATTCTTCCTCTTTCTCTGTATAAGTGGACAGCTTCATGGCATCTGTTTGTTCATAGTTCTTTTGAACCATGACTTGTGATTTATTTCTGAAAGTGAAATTAATCTGAATAAAAATGTTGATCACAAAAATAATTAGAAAAAAAAAAAAAAATTGAACATTTCATATTCTGTTACACCAAATAGTGATCTTAAAAAAAGCATCATATGACCCCCTTTAAATCTTGGACCCAAGCCATCTATCTGGAGACAACAATATCACACACTTACAGGTGAAAGTTTTCAAAGTTAACAAACACTTTGGCACACAGAGAGCCCACTAACTGCATCCGGGTAAACCAGAAAACCTTGGAAACAAATGTTTGCTAATTATATTCATTTCTCAAACAAAACCATTTTTGTGATTCCACATTCAGCCATGTTTTTTTTTTTCTTTCTTTTTCCTGATAATGGTTTGTTTTCCTCATTCCTGAAAACTCATTCCTGAAGAATGCAGACCATCATCATCATCATAATGGCCAACAAGTTCGTATCTGGACACTGTTAAGTTCCCTTAAATTGAGATTATCTGTCTACATTTTTCTCTGACTCTACTTTAACATTTTGGGGTCCAACTTCTGAACTTCTCTTCTTGATAGCATTACAACAAAAAAATCATACATTGTATTTAATGGAACTAAGATATTGACAGACAACAACTTGATACAATGTTTAAATAAAATGGTGTGATGTCAAAAAAAAATGTTCTTAGAAATGACTACTGCTTCTCTAGAAGTAACTACTGACTAGCAATATATTTATTTGTTTTTCTGCAGGGTTAGCGCTTTTACAGCTTTTCTCACTTCTCATCTTCTCCAGCCACATCTCTTTTCTCATGCAATCCAAAAATATTGCTTAGCAAAGAGGACACTGACAACGTACTGTCAGACAAGAGAG
The DNA here is from genome assembly GCF_023724105.1 of Carassius gibelio. Taxonomy (NCBI): domain Eukaryota; kingdom Metazoa; phylum Chordata; class Actinopteri; order Cypriniformes; family Cyprinidae; genus Carassius; species Carassius gibelio. Next base: position 12,893,753 of record NC_068417.1, on the reverse strand, counting down.
TAGTTTACTTTTGATATGAATCAAAATCTCAGCTTTCAAAGTATATTATCTTTTAATAGTAATAGTATTTTTAATAGTCATTTTAATGTTCTTTTTTATTTTTTTATTTTATTTTTTTACAAACACCAGCACTGATGGGTATTTCACAGTAAAGCTATTCTGTGTATCGCATAAGGCTATCATAAATATCCAGAGGTGGAGAGTCCAGGGGTCAGAAAGTAAAAGTCCTGCCACATTTTTGCTCCACCCATGAACTCAGCAGCTGATTTCACCAGAGGAGGAAACAAGTCATTCCTTCCAAGTCACAAACTAGTCTCAACTCAAATCCCAAGTCCTCAAAGAGTTAAAGTCAATGAGATAATTAAGAGACTAATTAAATGATGATTGTGCATTGGTGATGAACACCTGCTGTTATTGGGCGTTACAGAGGATCAGATGCTGATGTTTTATTGGTTAAAATTATGCCACCATCATGGAGATCAGTGTTTGCTTCAGTTGGGCTCTTGACCCTTTTAATAATTCAAAGTAATTTGCTTTTAAACACTTGCGGTTGTGTTACGTAGTAAACATTAACACATTGCTGAATTAAAAGCTTGAAGTATAAAATTTAATTGCCCTTTTTTCATCTAAAACATTTTAATTAACTTCATGAAGGTGTCTCTCTTTGGTTTGTTAAATTATGTTCAGCAATTACTGAACTACAAAAAAAGCCCTATTAAACAAGTATTATTGTAATGCTTAAATATTGGGGGAAAAAATTGTACAGGCTCGGGATTTTAGACATGAGCACTTATCATATGATCCTCAACAGTGGTTACAATAATTATTCATGCTACAGTGCATAATCAGAGTTTTTACTATGGTGTTACCCAGCATGCACTTCAGCTTGAAGCGTTTTGTTGATTGTCACCATTGTTGAGATTCATATGCTGGGTCATGATGTCTGTGCGTCTTATTAGGAAAAGATTTCGAAAAATGTATATTTATTACATACATTAGGAAATGTATTCATTATAGTGATTAAACCAACGGTTCCACAATGTAGGTTATTTAAAAACTGAACATTTGTTAATAATAAATACATAAAATTGTTTTGGAAATAAACAGGCTGATGCCTAATAATTACTTCATCATGTAAAACCGGCTAGTAACGGTTTTCTGCACAGCACTGATCACACTGTTTTATAACAGCACATGTACTTTTACAGAGAAACATCTAACATAAGAAACCAAAGGTCAAGAGCCCAACTGAAGCAAACACTGATCTCCATGATGGTGGCATAATTTTAACCAATAAAACATCAGCATCTGATCCTCTGTAACGCCCAATAACAGCAGGTGTTCATCACCAATGCACAATCATCATTTAATTAGTCTCTTAATTATCTCATTGACTTTAACTCTTTGAGGACTTGGGATTTGAGTTGAGACTAGTTTGTGACTTGGAAGGAATGACTTGTTTCCTCCTCTGGTGAAATCAGCTGCTGAGTTCATGGGTGGAGCAAAAATGTGGCAGGACTTTTACTTTCTGACCCCTGGACTCTCCACCTCTGTAAATATCTTATGTCTAGAATGGAAAAAACACCGTTAAACCACACGCTTGACACATCAAGACAACCACGCACTGACATTAACCACACATGTCCAGTAATAGACTCATGTATGTGAAGACTCAGTTTGTCTATCCAACAGATCAAACCACATCTCTGAAGAGATGGAAATATATCAGACCACAGCAGGTCTTACTTTTGACTTATAAACTGAGCTGCTAGAACCTCAAACTGCCAGGGGTCTCTAAAAGTAGTAGAACAAAGGGTCATAGTTACAGAATAACATTAAAATCGCAATAGACCTACTAATATGTATGGCCATCTTAATTTCTTTGATTTCAAATGTTAAACCATCAGTTTTTAATGATGCTATACATTTTATACACTCGACAATACTGATTTTTACTTGAATTTGGTGCATGCGGCAAGATTTGTCTCATGTAAATGTTTTAAGCATTATTTTTCCCGAAGCATTTTATTCATCTTTATCTAAATGACACATTTCAGTCCACTGGGTTTTCTTGGTCATACAGGGCAAAACTAAAGTTTTTTTGCTGAAAATAAAAATGCTTTTTTTAATGTTAATGTTCAGTCAGACTCTTGGTAGATGCAGTCCTTCTCACCAATCCCAAATCACAACTAGACTCCTGGTGAAAGTGATCACACAGCTGGATCTTGCACTGACTAAAGACGTTTGATTATCTTCTGACGACACCTGCATACACCACTTCATCCTCTTTAACTTTCTGTTAAAAAAAAGATTTAAAAAAATATATATAATAAAACGTTTGAAACCCGGACATTTAATGAGATTGGGTTTGAGGTCATTTGATATATCATTGATACACATAACTTTGACATGCAAATAATTAAACAAATTCTATTACAGTGGACATTAATGACCAAAATTTGAGAATCAAAACATTTAGAAATGGACAGGAACCAAATAGGCTACTTAATACAATGTTGTAAGTTAAAGTAATAAAAACAAAAAAACTAAAAATGTAGCTCAATTGGTAGAGCATTGCATTTGCAAGCACAAGGTTAGGGGTTCAAATCTCAGGGAACACATGTTAGGAGAAAATTGTTGGCCTGAATGCAATTTTTTTATAAAGAAAGATTGACTTTTTATTGAAGTTAGAGATCCTGCAATGTTTTATGCAGTGTTTCTCAGTGGCTTATATGGACATTAGGTTCTAAAGTTGTTCTAAAGTTATTACTCATTATATTATATTACTATTATATTACTTATTCAGTTACTCACTAAATTGAAATAAAAGCTGGGTTTTTATTTCAGAAACAGTTCCTGTTTAAGCAGAAAGGCCGGAAAAAGCTGGTTGAAGCTACGTTTTTGCCGGTTTTAGATTATGGAGATGTGTTTTACAGACACTTCACAAAGACCTTGTTGAAATCGTTGGATTCTGTGTATCATTCAGCATTGAGATTTATAATGCATGCAAAGTACTCTGTTCATCACTGTGTACTATATGAAATCGGTTGGTCCTCACTTAAGAAGGTTCAAACATTGGTTGATCTTTGTGTATAAATCAATAACTGGACATACTCCTTCATATTTAACTACACACTTAACACCAGTACACTGAAAAAAAGAATTAGTAAATTTACTTAATTTTTATTTGGCAAGTTTTTGCACAAGCATTTTTCAAGTAAATTTAACACATTTGGAAATTAAGTAAATCTACTTAACTAAGTTAAGTAAAAATAAAAAAAATAATAAGTACATGTAACTTGACATGTTAAATTTTATTGAGTAAATGTAAATTAAAGCATTTAGCAGACACTTTTATCCAAAGCGACTTACAGTGCATTCAGGCTAACAATTTTCACCTATCATGTGTTCCCGGGGAATCGAACCCCCAACCTTGTGCTTTATAACGCAATATCTGCTACTGAGCTACAGGAACACTTCAAGATTTTGTGAAAAATAAGTGAAAATTTCACTTACTTACTTTTTTATTTTGGAAAAAGGAATTTGGAAAGGTTTTTACACAAAAACCTGAGATTCTAGAAATTTCTAAATGTAAAATTATTTTTTTTCAAAACAGTTTTATCAAATGAGGGTAAATAAGTCTCTCACTTCTGTCCCTTTAAACCAGTTTACAGCAAAGACAGCACGAAGGACTGGATACACGTGATAAATATTCTGCAATTAAGAAAACAGACAAAAGAAATAGCACTGTAAAACCCGAGAAGTTAACTTTACTCAAACCGTTTGAGTAAATATATTGCCTTCATTTAAACCATGTAAGTTTTAAAACTTTGCATTCAAGTAATTAAGTGATTAACTAAGTGCTCATTGAGAATTAGTGATGAACAGCTGCTGTTAACAAACAGAATCACTGAAGAAAAGAGAAACACAAGAACTACTACAACTGACTTCAGACACAGCCTTAGATGAAATCAACTGAAATAAAATACATGAAATCTCTCAAGATCTGATTAAACAACCCCACAAACAGCATCACCAGCTCCACTTATTAATAACCAGACTGACTTTATTTCTGTCAGACGTCTACAGAAGATCTTATTGAGAATGAACTAAGGTTTAGATGTTGATTTATTGTTTCATTTGAAGTAACCATGTTAGAGATCAGTGTTTGCTTTAGTTGGGCTCTTGACCCTTGATTTCTGTCTTAGTCTTTTCTTTGGCTGTTATAACCATGTGTTTCTAATACACATTTGTTGTAACTAAATAGCCCTGAAGAAATACCATCAGGTGTTAACCTGTACCTAGGTGTAGGTTTTTATATGTTGTATTAGTGATGAGAATCATCATTTATTGATCTGTACGGAGTCTAATCTCTGATGAAATAGACGTGTAATTAGAAGTGATTCTAGTAAAAATGACACTAAGAGCCATAGGTTCTGTGGTAATCAGTTAAAAATGACTTTCTAAACATTTTGTACACACACATTTTTCTTCTATGCCAGTACTTGGTCAAACACAGACATTAATAATCAGAATATGAACCTCTACAATGGTGATGAAAAAACATGCTGCAATGCATGCTGGGTACTATTGTAGTACAAAACTCATCCATGGCTCCCAGCATGCTCTGCAGGAATTTTTTTTTGTTTTTTTATGGTCACCATTGTTGAGGTTCATATTCTGATTATTGATGTCTGTGTGTGACTGTTTGACACCGTAGAAGACCACACTGTTTGAAAAGTTATTCAGATTAACTGATTATCACAGAACCACTTCCTCTTAGAATCACTTTTACTATAATCAATCAAATTACACAACACCTATTTCATCAGAGATTAGACTCTGCATGGAAAAATAATTGATGATTGTCATCACCAATATAAAGTATAGCAACCTTACACCTAGGTACAGTTTAACACCTGATGGCTTTTCTTCTCGGCTTTTGAGTTACAACAAATGTGTATTAGAAACACACGGTTATAACAGCCAGAGAAAAGATTAAGACAGAAATCAAGGGTCAAGAGCACAACTAAAGCAAACACTGATCTCTAACATGGTTACTTCAAATGAAACAATAAATCAACATCTAAACCTTAGTTCATTCTCAATAAGATCTTCTGTAGACGTCTGACAGAAATAAAGTCAGTCTGGTTATTAATAAGTGGAGCTGGTGATGCTGTTTGTGGGGTTGTTTAATCAGATCTTGAGAGATTTCATGTATTTTATTTCAGTTGATTTCATCTAAGTCTGTGTCTGAAGTCAGTTGTAGTTCTTGTGTTTCTCTTTTCTTCAGTGATTCTGTTTGTTAACAGCAGCTGTTCATCACTATTGCTCAATCAGCACTTAGTTAATCACTTAATTACTTGTGTAGGTGCCAGGTTAGGATTGATGTCTTTTATTTTGAAATTCACTTTCAATCTGTGATGTCACTTGACACAGGTGCATATTATCTGTTAGTTTGCGTGTGGTTAGTAGGTTAGGAAGGGAGTGAGTAGCTGGGACGCTCACTTTCTGTTGACCGTTTTCATTTAATGTAATTTCATTTCATTTCATCTTTTGTTTACTTTACTATTATTCAATGCAACAATAAATCATCAGGATTTGCAGTGGAAACGCGTCATCATTTACTCCCTCTACTCAGTCTCTTAGCGGTTACTGGCTGCCGCTACAACTTGAATGCAAAGTTTTAAAACTTACATGGTTTAAATCAAGGCAATCTGTTTACTCAAACAGTTTGAGTTAAGTTAACTTGTCAGGTTTTACAGTGTGTAGGCTAACTTGTTATTGAAATTACTTAGATTTGCATTTCTGTTTATATCCGGTGTGTTTCATTTTCAGTTTTGATAAATATAGATCTTTGTTTTGTGTGAGTGAGATAAGTAAAGAGTGCTGACTGGTGATATTAATATAGATCAGTGCTTCTCAACCCAGTTCCTGGAGGCACACCAACACTACACTTTTTTTTTTTTCTTTAGTCAATCACACCTGAATCTGCTCATCAGCTCATTAGTAGAGACTATAGGACCAGAAATATATTAGTCAGATAAGGGAGACTGTTGGTGTTCCTCCAGGAAAAGGGTTGGGAAACACTGATAGATATAATTGCCAATCCCAATAATTACACATATATATATTGTGGCTTTTTCTTCAAGCAAAGAGTTATTTGTCATAACACTTTGTATCACTTGCCTTCTAGATCAGTTTTTCTACATTTCCTGCAGATATAGAAGATCACGACTGCAGCCACAATCAACAGAGATCCAGCAGAAGCAATAGAGATCAACAGTATAGGAAAATCTGGGGGATGTGAAGTAGACGGTCAAACTAGTACTGTAATGATAACAAAGTATCTATGATGTACGACAAAAGACAGAGATTAAATCATCACTAATATCAGCTCTGCTGTACCTGAACATGTGTGACAGAGTTTGCTGATGTCCAGGTGTGTGGTCTGGTTTGTGATGGGATTGTTGATCACACAGCTGTAGCTGTTTTTCTCCTGATATTCCACCTCCAGAGGTAGAGAGAGACTGATGCTGAGATCAGACACACTGATGCTGGACAATAAACTGTTTCCTTTGTACCAGGAGAGAGTCACATGACCCACATTCACCACTGAACACAACAATGAACAATTCTGCTGTGATGATGATGATGATGATGAAGAACATTGGGAAGAGTTACTGCTGATGACAGGAACAGGAAGACGAGCTGAAAACATGAGACAAACAAGTCTGGATAAATCTAATCAATAGTCTTATTTGTGATTTGATGTTCACAGTTTGTGAACTATAAAATTATTTTAAAATTCAGTATGTAAATTTACATTTATTCATTTAGCAGATGCTTTTATCCAAACTGACATACAAATGAGGACAAGACGCAATCAAAATCAAGAAAAGAGCAATGATATATAAGTGCTATAACAAGTCTCAGTTAGGTTAACACAGTACACATAGCATGGGATTTTAAATAATATAATAAATAAAAAGAAA